>NC_133120.1:144852329-145155504 GCF_033568475.1 Henckelia pumila
GGTGTACTGCTTCCAGCGTCCCCCTTCCCATTTTGTTCATACACCGGATGTGAATATTCCTTCGGGGAACCCGCCGTCACACATCCATGATCGGTCATCTGATACCCAAAATGAGATGAAAAACCCTCTGGTGTCCAATAGCCCCAATAATTCCACGATCCCGCTACCATCTCCAATCAATGCCAGTGGCTTGCAGCCGCCTAAGCCAAATGAAATTCAGATGTTAGGAGACATGATGTGTGCCATGCAGACATCCATTGATTTCATGTGGACGGTGATGCAAACTTCAATGAACGAGATGCGAGCCGAGTTTGCTGAGGTGCGAGGTGAGGTCACTGAGATGCGTGGTGAGTTTGCTGATATGAGACAGAAGATGACAGAGTTGGAAGATATATTGCGAGCCCATCTTGCTGTCTTTTCTAGTAACACTCAGCAGCAGCCCAAACCTCACCAGTCACGTATGAATTTGTTTTGTTTGTGTCCAAATACCATACCATTCGTCTGAATCCTAACAACATGCTAAAATGACATGTTTATTTATTTTTCTATACAGAAGAAATGTCTTCCAATGAGGGAAGAGAGAAGGATCCTCAGTCACCACCTCACCATGAACCACGTACGTGTTTGTCATGTTAGAATCCCTTACTTTTTTGTACTCCGAACAACATTCTTAGATCAATTGCATCTTTCGATCCTTAATGTCAAATTCCTTACCCTTTTTGTGATCCTAACAACATACTAAAATCACTTGTGTTAATCTTTGACGATTAGTCATCACTCCGCCTAATGCGCAGCTTGGATCCCGGACAGATGAAGAAGCGGATGTTGATGCAGATCTGAAGTCACCCCCACATTGTGAGCCATGTATGTGTTCCGACGTATTAGAATCTCCAAGTTTTCTGTAATCCTAACAACATCCTAAAATCACTTCTTGTAATATTTGATCACTAGTCGTCAGTCAGGCAAAAAATCATGAAGAAGTGGCTGCAGATTCTACACTGCAATTATGACGAACACCACCTACCGGTATGGTTTAAGTCCTGAATTAAATATGGTTTGGGCCATTTATTTCATCTAGTTGACTTGTTTATTTATTTCTCTATACAGAAGGAATGTCTTCCAATGAGGGAAGAGAAAAGGATCCTCAGTCACCACCTCAGCATGAACCACGTACGTGTTCGTCATGTTAGAATCCCTTACTTTTTTGTACTCCGAACAACATTCTTAGATCAATTGCATCTTTCGATCCTCAATCTCAAATTCCTTACTCTTTTTGTGATCCTAACAACATACTAAAATCAATTGTTTTAATCTTTGATGATTAGTCGTCACTCCGCCTAATGCGCAGCTTGGAACCCGGACAGATGAAGAAGCGGCTGCAGGTAGTACAAAGCAATGTCGACGACCACCATCTACTGGTATGGTTCAAGTCCTTAATTAAATATGGTTTGGGCCATTTATTACATCTAGTTGACTATTTAATTTATTCCAATGTGTTTAAGAATACTGTGTTGAGGATGAGCCAAAGATGATTGTATTCAGTCACCTGACACCCGAGCGCATGAGGAAGGTGATGAGATCATCTGCTGTTTCAACCCCCTTTCACGCACCCATGTATGGCGCCAACACTGCACTTCAAGGTCAAGAGTTTGAGAAGCGGTACTTGCTTAGAGTCAGGCGTGATTGGCCCAAGGTTGAGATGGAGATAAGGAAATTGCGCGCCAAATAAAAACATGGGAAATATGATCGAAACTTTTTTCGTATTCTTATGAACCCTGGACAGTGGTTAGAATATGATGTGAGTGCCCCATGTCAACATATTTTGATTCAATTGTAATTACATGCATGTGTATTGTGTTTTATATATACCTTTAACATATTTTTATGATCCAGCATATGACAGAGTGTATGCGTGGCCTCCTGAGCTTACAGAAGTTGTACCCCGAAATATTATCTGAGAACGTTTCTTTGATGAACGTTAATTTCACACAGTTGTTCCAAATAGAGTACTCAAGCATGGACAAGCCAATTGACGTTGAGAAACTCACAAGCCACATTACTGGATGTGTAGAAGATTGGCCCTCGTCCTCTTGGTGGTCTTCGAGTTTTGTTCTAGCTCCTATACATCTACCCAACCATTGGGTTACGATGATGGTTTACGTCAAGGAACAACTAATTTACTTTCTGGATTCAGATATAAGTGCGACAACTCGGAGAAACTTCGACAAAGCTGTGAAGGGCGTCATTAGCTTGGTCCCGGAAACTCTGAGATCCCTGGATTTTGAAGGTGCAGAAAGGAGTTGGACGTGCGTTAGGTTGTATGCATTTCCCCAGCAGAAAACAAGGTCTTCCATTTACGTTACTTCTCATCAATGTTTTGTACTATAATGTTTAAGTAATATTTGGTCTATAGTGAAAGCTAATTATCTTCTTTAAGTGCAGTGGCGAGTGTGGTTTGTATGCTTTGAGGTCAATTGCTGCTGAGATGAGCAATGGCGATCCATATCAACTGAATGATGATGTCATTGCCGATTTCAGAAAATTTTTGAACATAGTGATTTGGCTCAATGACTGATCCCTTCCAGCTATTGATGAGATTTGATGTAAGCACAATTAATTTGTTCATGCGAACAATATAAAATTGGCATTGTACGCTATATTTATTTGTAGTAGAAATCAATTTTGTCAGTATGAATGAGTTTTAATCAACTGATATATATAATTGTAATCTCGTCGATAGCAAAATAATCGATGACCGATTATTATATGGAGTCGACCGACGTTATTCACACTCGACCGAAGGCATTCTTTATTTATTTACTATGTATAATTATAATTGTAAACTAATACGATGAGTGCAAATATTATTAGGAGGACGAGGAATATAAATACTATTATTTTAATCAATTGATATATGTAATTGTAATCTGGTCGATAGCAAAATCATCAATGACCGATTATTATATGGAGTCGACCGACGTTATTCACACTCGACCGAAGGCATTCTTTATTTATTTACTATGTATAATTATAATTGTAAACTAATACGATGAGTACGAATATTATTAGAATGACGAGGAATATAAATACTATTATTTTAATCAGTTGATATATGTAATTGTAATCTGGTCGATAGCAAAATCATCAACGACCGATTATTATATGGAGTCGACCGACGTTATTCACACTCGACCAAAGGCATTCTTTATTTATTTACTATGTATAATTATAATTGTAAACTAATACGATGAGTACGAATATTATTAGGAGGACGAGGAATATAAATACTATTATTTTAATCAATTGATATATGTAATTGTAATCTGGTCGATAGCAAAATCATCAACGACCGATTATTATATGGAGTCGACCTTCGTTATTCACACTCGACCGAAGGCATTCTTTATTTATTTACTATGTATAATT
Source organism: Henckelia pumila (assembly GCF_033568475.1). Classification (NCBI taxonomy): domain Eukaryota; kingdom Viridiplantae; phylum Streptophyta; class Magnoliopsida; order Lamiales; family Gesneriaceae; genus Henckelia; species Henckelia pumila. The sequence goes on from NC_133120.1 coordinate 144,855,756, forward strand.
ATAATTGTAAACTAATACGATGAGTACGAATATTATTAGGAGGAAGAGGAATATAAATATTATTATTTTAATCAATTGATATATGTAATTGTAATATGGTCGATAGCAAAATCATCAACGACCGATTATTCTATGGAGTCGACCGACGTTATTCACACTCGACCGAAGGCATTCTTTATTTATTTACTATGTATAATTATAATTGTAAACTAATACGATGAGTACGAATATTATTAGGAGGACGAGGAATATAAATACTATTATTTGAATCAATTGATATATGTAATTGTAATCTGGTCGATAGCAAAATCATCAACGACCGATTATTATATGGAGTCGACCGACGTTATTCAAACTCGACCGAAGGCATTCTTTATTTATTTACTATGTATAATTATAATTGTAAACTAATACGATGAGTATGAATATTATTAGGAGGACGAGGAATATAAATACTATTATTTGAATCAATTGATATATGTAATTGTAATCTGGTCGATAGCAAAATCATCAACGACCGATTATTATATGGAGTCGACCGACGTTATTCACACTCGATCGAAGGCATTCTTTATTTATTTACTATGTATAATTATAATTGTAAACTAATACGATAAGTACGAATATTATTAGGAGGACGAGGAATATAAATACTATTATTTTAATCAATTGATATATGTAATTGTAATCTGGTCGATAGAAAAATCATCAACGACCGATTATTATATGGAGTCGACCGACGTTATTCACACTCGACTGAAGGCATTCTTTATTTATTTACTATGTATAATTATAATAGTAAAATAATACGATGAGTACGAATATTATTAGGAGGACGAGGAATATAAATACTATTATTTTAATCAATTGATATATGTAATTGTAATCTGGTCGATAGCAAAATCATCAACGACCGATTATTATATGGAGTCGACCGACGTTATTCACACTCGACCGAAGGCATTCTTTATTTATTTACTATGTATAATTATAATTTTAAAATAATACGATGAGTACGAATATTATTAGGAGGGCGAGGAATATAAATACTATTATTTTAATCAATTGATATATATAATTGTAATCTGGTCGATAGCAAAATCATCAACGACCGATTATTATATGGAGTCGACCGATTGGACCTTCGATCGACCGGATTCCTGTTTTATTTAATATGTATAATTATAATTAAATTTGTACAACTTTTCAAAAAAAATAATAATAATTAAATTTGTACCCGTGAATTTGGCATGGAAATGACCTGGAGGATAGCATAATCAATTTTAAGGTATTCCTTGATTTCCAGTCTTCTTGGGAGTTAGGTTATGGCTTGAGTTTCCTTCGCCATTTTCCTGCTTTTTTGCTCTGGGCCTGCTGGTTTGCGGTCGCTCCTCTTTTTCCTCGCGGCCTATGTATAGTGACTTCCCAGCTGATCATGACTTTTGGACATATTTCTTGCATAGATTTGATCTGTTGTTCAGCTCTGGATGGTGCCAGCCTCTTTTCGCGCTTTAGTGTCGGATTTGATTTTGCTGGCCTTGAGTTGTGGATCTCCTCTAGGTTTTACTGCACAGGTTGATACCAGCCACTCTTCGCGCCTCAGTGTCCGTTTTTGATTTTGCTGGGCCGAGCTGTGGTTCTCTTCTTGCTTTTGCTGCCCAGGATGACTGCTGACGTTGACTTAGTTAGCTATCTTTGATGTTATTTGTTTATACTTATTTCCTAGGGATGCTTTGGTTGTATATTTTTCGATACCCTAGCTGTTCTGATGTTCTTATTATCTTTGTATAGCCTTTTGGGGAGGTCTTTGCCTAGTCCCCCTCCTCCGTTAGGTGTTATTTGTATCGCTTTTTTATGTTTATATACAGGTAGGGGTCTGCCTAACCCCCCGCTTCCGGCGGTGTTTTTTAAAAAAAAAAAAAAAAAAAAAAAACCCTAAACCTTAAATTCCATGATTATGAAATTTGTTCCATGGAGATTGTATCATATTATTTCAAAGGTTATGATTGTGATTATTCGAATTTATAAACATGATTACCTCCTTATCATAATGTAAGATTGAGATTAGTGCGACATTTGGTAGAGAAGAAAGTATCGTTCTCACCATTGGATTAAGACTGGAATAATCATGTGCGACCAGAACCTATTCAATATAATGTGATACAACATGATTTGACCCATATTAAACACCGAGGATGCCCACGCTACCGTGTCGACCGCTGTTCGACCGAATATAATGATTGATCGACTGAATATATTTGCTTGTCGACCCATTTACGTTGAGCTTTAAAAAGGCTCTGTTTTGACTCCTATTTCTCCAACATTTGTATGTGCTTAACCATAGTCCTCTGACCTCTCATATCTAACAAGCATCGGCCTCAAGAATAAAATACCATATGCAATTTTATCTAAGATTACGATACAATTCAATAATCAGAGATATGCTAAAAGTTTTCTAAAAACTTGAGAAAGTATATATATATTTATTTGTCCTGCTTGAGAGAAAGTATATATGTTTTTTTTTTATTTTAATTTTTATGGAAAACCATCATATAAAAATAAATTTGGTTATTCAACTAAACCAATTGGGTTATGATTATGAATAACGTTATTGCTTACGATTATGATTAAGATTACAGTATTATGTATTATGTATATGTTATTAACCAGTCGGCGTCTATGTAATAGGCGACTGATCATTATTTGGCTGTCGACTGTTAAAAACTTGATATTTGACGTGATCGATTGATATTTATGAGAAGGCCGCGTGACAATCCTGTGAATATTTGTACTTTACTTTGCTATATAACCTCGAATACCGCAAAAGTAAAATAGCGATAAAGAATCGAATCCAGATTCAGTAGCGTGTCTTTTTGGGGATGCGCGCTTGAAATTGTCGGGTTTCACCGAACCCGCAATAAGACACCCTAAACCCCAAATAATGCTAAACCCTAAACCCTAAACCCTAAATTAAAAACCCTAAACCCTAAATTCCATGATTATGAAATTTGTTCCATGGAGATTGTATCATATTATTTCAAAGGTTATGATTGTGATTATTCGAATTTATAAACATGATTACCTCTCTATCATAATGTAAGATTGAGATTAGTGCGACATTTGGTAGAGAAGAAAGTATCGTTCTCACCATTGGATTAAGACTGGAATAATCATGTGCGACCAGAACCTATTCAATATAATGTGATACAACATGATTTGACCCATATTAAACACCGAGGATGCCCACGCTACCGTGTCGACCGCTGTCCGACCGAATATAATGATTGATCGATTGAATATATTTGCTTGTCGACCCATTTACGTTGAGCTTTAAAAAGGCTCTGTTTTGACTCCTATTTCCCCAACATTTGTATATGCTTAACCATAGTCCTCTGACCTCTCATATCTAACAAGCATCGGCCTCAAGAATAAAATACCATATGCAATTTTATCTGAGATTATGATACAATTCAATAATCAGAGATATGCTAAAATTTTTCTAAAAACTTGAGAGAGTATATATATATTTATTTTTCCTACTTGAGAGAAAGTATATATGTTTTTTTTTATTTTAATTTTTTTGGAAAACCATCATATAAAAATAAATTTGGTTATTCAACTAAACCAATTGGGTTATGATTATGAATAACGTTATTGCTTACGATTATGATTAAGATTACAGTATTATGTAATATGTATATGTTATTAACCAGTCGGCGTCTATGTAATAGGCGACTGATCATTATTTGGATGTCGACTGTTAAAAACTTGATATTTGACGTGATCGATTGATATTTATGAGAAGGCCGCGTGACAATCCTGTGAATATTTGTACTTTACTTTGCTATATAACCTCGAATACCGCAAAAGTAAAATAGCGATAAAGAATCGAATCCAGATTCAGTAGCGTGTCTTTTTGGGGATGCGTGCTTGAAATTGTCGGATTTCACCGAACCCGTAATAAGACACCCTAAACCCCAAATAATGCTAAACCCTATCGATTGATATTTATGAGAAGGCCACGTGATAATCCTGTGAATATTTGTACTTTACTTTGCTATATAACCTCGAATACCGCAAAAGTAAAATAGCGATAAAGAATCGAATCCAGATTCAGTAGCGTGTCTTTTTGGGGATGCGCACTTGAAATTGTCGGGTTTCACCGAACCCGCAATAAGACACCCTAAACCCCAAATAATGCTAAACCCTAAACCCTAATCCCTAAATTGAAAACCCTAAACCCTATCACACCAAAAAATGTTCAACGGGAATGGATACTCTTCGCCTTTAATTTCAATTACCATACTATTTTGCGAATAGATTCAAAGGGCTGAAAAATTTATAAATCTAGAAAATAACAAGTCTGTCGGTCGACTCAAGATCCTAGGTTCCAAGCCTATATTCAGAAGTTCATCGTATCACTACACAAGTTCTGTCGTTGATAACTTCCCCTTTTTTCAGTTTTTTCCTAAAGTTTCTTTTCTTTAACTTTGGGCGGTTTGGAGGGGTATTCTTCTCTGTTCTGACCTTAGCCTTTTTCCCCTTTGGATTGAGACCGACTCCCAGATTGCTATTCAGATTCTTAGATCTCGGAGATGTCATTGGGATTTGGATCATATTGTTTCGAGGATGCGTGTTTTGGTGCGGAATAGGCCGGTTCATCTCTCGCATATCTATCGAGAAGGGAATTCGGTTGCGGATGCGTTGGCGCGGTAGGCTCATGATCATAGGCAGTGTATGTTGGAGATTGGTGTTCCTTTAACCACTCCCATCACTGCGTTGGCCCATTCTGACTCTTCCGGGCTTCCTTACCTTAGATCTAGGTTTTCTTAGAGCCTCACGCTCGCTTATAGCCGTTTCTCTTGGGCTTTCTTTTTCTTTGTTTGCTCTCCTTTTTGGTCTAGGTCATCCTAGATTTAGATATATGTAGATATTTATTTTTCTTTGCAGGTACAGCTCTCCGGCCTATTCACGGAGTTTTTTGGCGTTTGTTTGTCTCCCTGCCGTGTGCTTTGCTTCTTCAGGGAGATGGATTTTCCAGGCGTTCACTGTGGCTTCCCCTTGCCTGGTTCTTGCTGTTGGATGGTTGTTTCGTGGGCGACCTCTTGCGCCCTTCCTTTCTTGGTTTTTCTTGTGTACTTGGGTCTCTGGGTATGGTTCGAGTTCCCTTCGCCATACTCCTGATATTTTTGCTCCGGATCTGCTGGTTTGCGGTCGCTCCTCCTTTTCCAGGCGGCCTCTGCTGTATAGTTACTCCCCAGCTGATCGTGACTTCTGGACATATTTCTAGAGTAGATCTGATCTTTAGTCCAGTCCTGGATGACGCCAGCCACTCTTTCGCGCCTCAGTGTCGGATTTGGATTTTGCTAAGCTTGGGCTGTGGATATCTGCTGGCTTTTTGCTACTCAGGATGAATACTGTGTTGGAAAATCGTGTTCAGATCAATTGAATCGATACCCGGTGCAGCGGAAGTTTAAAAATTTTATTTTTCTTTGATATGAAATAATTTCATATCATGGGTATCAAAACGTTTAACGATTAAATCACACAAGTAAAATAAATAATAATTAATTAAATATTTTACCTCCAATCTCGAAGCGAGATTATGGACACCAACAGAATTTAATCTGCTCTTCTTGTATATCCCGGGAACCGATGGCGTCACATCAATCACCGGAATAAGGTCCACGAACAGAAAACAGAAACCCTCTGATTGACTACACTAGAAATCAATCAGAAGTTTTGCGTAGAGAATAAACAGATATGATCTGTTAATTTAGAATTGTAATTTTTCACAAAAATCACAAGTCTGAATTTTCTCCGGGAGGGACAAGGATTTCGAAAAACCCTTACAATATTTAGAGTGTAATTTCGAAAATTATAAGACACAAAGTGTTTGATTTTCGAACCCAACACCTCTATTTATAGATAATTTCTAGTTATAATTGTATCAGGACTCTAACTCCTTAAAGCCCACAATCCATAACTTAAGCCCAACAAGCCAAGCCCGTTGTTATAGAAATTAATATAAAATTCATCGTGACTTCGATTGATAAACTGATTTCACCAATGTGCACAGAAACCATTTCTGCATCTTTTAGAGTCAAGATAATTTTTCTGAATCCGAATTCAGTGATTTCCAAAAATGCCCATCACTATGTCATTTTAGGAAATTCCACTCCCTTTAGTTGAGAAATCCAATTTCTCTTTCATTAAATTTAACTCTTTAAATTTAACTATCTCTACGGGGTTTTAGTAATCCATTACTTGTGTAACCCTCAATGGTTCAGGAATACAGCTAGCCGTGGGCTCACAACTCCTTGTGACTCGGAACAACAATTTTCGACTTACCCAACGAATCATGGTAAGAGCGTCTAGCAACATCGCCCCATGATTCCCTAGGTATTACTGATAGTGCCTGCAAGAACCAGTAGATTTTGGTTAGCGTACAGTACGGTCCCTTCAACCAAATATCCCGATCGAATCAACAACCATTGGTGCATCGAGAGTCGTTCGAGATTCGATAACTATGCACAACATCTTGGAGATCTATTAGTGACATCGCATGTGTTACTAGGATAACCATTAACCTAAAACACATCATGTACTCTGGCCAGAGATTCGTCACACTAATATCTCCTCAGATCGCATAGGATATCCACACTCGCAAGTATGTGGTGAATCCTTGACAACAAAGCATTGACTCCTATATGCGTCGTAACTGTACCCAATCCCGACACCTGATGACCCCCATAGAGTCGGTAAACGAGTCAAAGCACAGTACTAGCATATAGAGTCTCAATGATGTTTCAAGTAATAAGGACTAATGGTGTACAACCAAAACCGCGAACTTTATCCACTCGATAAGTGATAACCACTTGGAAAGTCCGAATAGGGTAGTTCGATCATTCATCATATGAATATCCATTTGCATGCTTCGAACATCTCTATGTTCCTACCAATGAAACGTGGTACTCTGCATCGCAAATGCTAGTCTCAAACTCGAGCGATCCTTATCCTTATTTTCGAATGGCTCAATCGACTAGGAACTGTTTAGAATATACAGTGACTATAAGATGTGTTTCATGATAGTCATCCCCATGTACTACCACATCTTACATACACTATAGTATATTCAAGGTCTTTATCAAAACATCAATAGTATATCACAATATAACAATATGAAGAAAGATAAAGTCATTGCCATTAATAAAATGTAAATTATATTAAACAAAGATTGTTTACACAAAGAGTCATAAAAGCCCTTAGCCACAAGTTGGCTATCCGGGCACCCACTCTTTCAATCTCCCACTTGCCCTAAAGCCAACTAGTCATATTACGTAATCCCATTGCTTCGCGATGTTTGTCAAACAATGGTCCTGGCAAGGGCTTCGTAAGCGGATCAGCGATATTGTCTGCAGAAGCCACTCTCTCGACTGTAATGTCTCCTCTTTCCACGATCTCCCGGATGATGTGGTATTTCCTCAGTATGTGTTTGGATCTTTGATGAGACCTTGGTTCCTTTGCCTGAGCAACGGCACCAGTGTTGTCGCAGTACACCGGGACTGGACCAACAGATTCTGGAATCACACCCAACTCTTGGATGAATTTCCTCATCCAAACCGCCTCTTTAGCAGCAGCTGATGCTGCAATGTATTCTGCCTCAGTGGTGGAATCCAGTGTGGTGTCTAGCTTGGAACTCTTCCAAGAGACAGCACCGCCATTGAGCACGAATACAAATCCAGAGGTTGATTTCGAGTCATCCACGTCACTTTGGAAGCTAGAGTCGGTGTAGCCTTCCAACTTCAATTCTCTTCCACCATAAACCATGAATATATTCTTAGTTCTTCTCAAGTACTTAAGAATATCCTTCACGGCTTTCCAATGCATTTGACCTGGATTGGCTTGATATCTGCTCGTGACGCTCAGAGCATAGGCCACATCCGGTCTAGTAGATATCATCCCATACATGATACTACCTATGGCTGATGCATATGGTATATAGTGTCGATGTAGGTTGCTTCAGTGAGTCCTATCATTCTTTTAGATCTATCTCTATAGATCTGTATCCCTAAAATATAGGATGCCTCACCCAAATCCTTCATCGAGAATCTACCTGATAATCATATCTTTGTTGACTGCAACATCCCTACGTCATTCCCAATGAGTAGGATGTCATCAACATAAAGTACTAAGAATGTTACCGCATCCTTAACTACTTTCTTGTACACGCATGGTTCCTCCGGGTTCTTGATGAAACCAAAATCCTTTATTGTTTCATCAAATTTCTGGTTCCAACTTCTTGATGCTTGTTTTAGACCATAAATTGATCTCTGAAGCTTGCATACCTTATGCTCGCTTCCCATGGAAGTGAATCCTTCAGGCTGCATCATATAGATTTCTTTGTTTAATGTTTCCATTAAGAAATGCAGTCTTCACATCCATTTGCCATATCTCATAGTCATACCATGCTGCTATGGCAATTAGGATTCTTATGGACTTGAACATTGCGACTGGTGAAAAGGTTTCATCATAGTCAACTCCTTGTCTTTGAGTATAACCTTTTGCAACCAATCGTGCCTTATAGGTCAACACCTTGCCATCAGGCCCAAGTTTTATTTTGTAAATCCATTTACATCCTATTGGAACAATTCCATCAGGAGGATCTACTAAAGTCCAAACTTGGTTTGAATGCATCGAGTCTATTTCCGACTGCATTGCTTCAAGCCATAAATTAGAATCCGCATCAGAAATTGCTTCCTTGAAGTTTCTTGGATCACATCCAATATTGGGTTCACTTTGATCCCCTTCAAAAAGAAGACCATATCTAACAGGAGGCCTAGAAGTCCTCTCGGATCTTCTAGCAATAGGCGTGTCTTGTGATGATTCTTGAGGTGTAGGATCGTTAATTTGTATTTCGGGTTCTTCTCGAATTTCTTCGAGTTCCATCATCTTGCCTTTCTTATCCAATAAGAATTCCTTCTCCAAGAAGGTGGCATTCCTTGAAACAAACACCTTTGTTTCAGCAGGATGATAGAAATAATATCCGATTGAATTCTTCGGATACCCCACAAAATAACATAAGATGGATCGACTATCCAACTTATCTCCCACTGTCTGCTTCACGTAAGCAGGACATCCCCAAATCCTCAAGTACGAATACTTAGGAGCTTTGTCATTCCATAACTCGTATGGTATTTTATCTACTGCTTTAGTGTGAACATTGTTCAACAACAAAACCGCTGTTTCAAGCGCGTAGCCCCAAAACGATGGTGGGAGCTCAGTGAAGCTCATCATGGATCGAACCATGTCCAACAAGGTTCTATTACGACGCTCCGAAACACCATTCAGCTGTGGTGTCATAGGAGGAGTCCACTGAGAGAGAATCTCATTCTCTTTTAGATAGTCCAAAAACTCGGCACTTAAGTATTCTCCATCACGATCCGATCGAAGTGCCTTAATACTTTTACCTAGTTTGTTTTCTACTTCAGCCTTGAATTCTTTGAACTTTTCAAATGCTTCAGACTTATATTTCATTAAATATAAATACCCATACCTTGAATAATCATCAGTAAAGGTAATGAAGTAGGTGTGGCCAAATTGAGTACCAATTCTAAATGGACCACAAACATCTGTATGGATCAAATCCAACAGATTTTGACTACGCTCAGGTTTCCCCTTGAATGGAGATTTAGTCATTTTTCCTTTCAGGCAGGATTCACAAGTAGGTAGAGAGTTAATATCAGACATATCAAACATGCCCTCTCCCACTAGCTTGTTCATCCTCCTTGAGGAAATATGACCTAGCCTAGCATGCCAAAGATTTTCCGGGTTTTGACTATCGTTTTTCCTTTTATTTTTTGTTACCGGTTTATCGACATAATTCATTGAAACATCTTTTAATTTTAAGTTATATAGATCGTTTTCAAGTTGTCCATTTCTAATCAAACATTCATTCTTGTAAATATTGCAAATCTCATTCACAAAATTGCAAGAATAACCATCTCTATCAAGCATAGAAATAGAAATAATGTTTTTGACCAAATCCGGAACATACAAAACATCTCTCAAAAATAACTTAAAATTGTTTTGCAAAATTAAATAAATGTCTCCTATCGCTTTGGCTTCGACTCTTGAACCATTCCCGAGTCTCAGTTGGGTCTCACCCATCCTTAGCTTACGACTTCTTGTCATCACCTGCAAATCATTGCAAATGTGAGATCCACATCCGGTATCCAATTCTCAAGAAGAAGTATTAAGAGAAACATTTATTTCAATGTAAAACATACCCTTTTCAGTTCGTAACTGATCGAGGTATTCCTTGCAGTTATGTTTCCAATGACCGGGCTTCTTGCAGTAATGGCAAACATTTTCATCCTTCTTCTCATATGAAACCTTGGCCTTCCCCTTCTTATTTGGTACACTCTTCTTGGGCGGGGCAAAACGCTTCTTACCCTTTCCACTTGGCCCCTTCTTTGAGTTAGAAGAGGACCCAACCAAGGAACCGGTTTATCCTTCTTTAGTGTGGCTTCATATGTGACAAGCATATTGACCATCTCTTCAAGGGTGGCCTCTATCTTGTTCATGTTGAAGTTCACCACAAAACCGTCATACGATGAAGGAAGTGAAAGGAGTAACAAGTCCGAGCTGAGTTCATGCTCCAAAGTTAAGTCGAGTGTTACCAACTTTTCAATGAGCCCAATCATGCGCACCCCATGCTCACGGACAGAAGTCCCCTCTCGCATGTGGCTTGTCATGAGCTCTCTGACAGTGGCATACCTCTCCAACCTTGACTGAGCTCCAAATAGCTCCTTGAGTGCTTTGTGAATGTCAGCAGCATTCACGGCATCCTCAAATCGCCTCTGGAGTTCATCAGACATCGAAGCCTGCATGTAGCATTTGGCCTTGATATCATGGTCCCACCATAAATCAAGTTTGGCCAACTCTTCCGGACTTGTATTAGCTGGGGCTTCCTTCGGGGGCGGCTTCTCTAACACGTAGAAAGCCTTTTCCGAAGTGAGAATAATCTTTAACTTACGGAACCATTCCGTATAGTTTGCGCCAGTGAGTTTGTTTTGTTCAAAAATTGCAAATAGTGGATTACGCGAATTCATTGTAACGATATACTGAAAGGAAACAGACAATAATCAGTGATTGTTTAATTAATTTACTAAGACATAAAATATGGCGAATTTTAATTTTATGAATTACACTCCCACTATTTTAACGATTTCACCACCCTCTAGTGAAAACGGAAAACTTTTTCCTTAGTGAGAACATGGAGTCCAATTGACAAATCATAGTCCCGAACAATATCAGCCAACCATAATTTTCAAAAGGTAGAGCCCAATTACTTCCAAAGTAACCCCCATGTTTTTACCTCATATCCAATAAGGGCCCAATAATATGACGCCGTTTATTGTGACATGTCAAGATGACCCATCAATATTAAGTTGTGATGGACGGTCGCCATGTGGATCCCCCAATAATATGAGCCGATCCCATGGGAGTTCCACCCAACTTACAACATTTGTCGATCCAATGTACAGCTTTCCGACGAACGAGCCCCCCAAATAATATGAGCCGGACCATATCCGCGGGTAGCATCTCATACATTGATCGTTGATGGAAGGTAGGAAAATTTAAACAATATTTAAATTCCCTTTTATTAATCTTGATATAAATTTTAAATCATATTTAAAATGAGAGATTTTTAATTTTGAAAATTTGTCTCATCATTCATTTTTATGTATGCTTGCGGGATTCATACAATTTGTTCTAAACATGCATACATCAATAATATCATATATTATTTAAGGATGATCGATCCCATTATCTATTCGACCCGTGGTTGCCAATCACGAGTCTAAGTCCAATCCTAGGTAATATGCAGGTATGCAATACAATCCTATTACATTGAGCTTTCAATTTACATTTGTTCAGTCTTCATTGTCTACTGGGCCCACCATTTCTTCAAATCTTTGTCTCCCACTAAGTCTAATAAATTTACAATAAATTTCGATGACAAATATGGGATACATTTGTAGGGGTGGGAACGGGCCATAAACCAGGCCCACTTTTATTACATATGACAATCATATTGGGATATAAACCAAGCCCATTAATAAACACCAACAACAATAAGACAAATGTAAATTCCTAACATACACCTACAAAATTGGTTATGGCAATCGATCATCCCATTATCCAATTTTAAATTCAAAATTTAAATAATTGGATAAACATGTTGTGGCATCATAATTTAAAAGATAAAATCATATTTTATCTTATCCATCCATAAGATCACATCTTATCATCAATTGTACCAAAATAATCAATTTTCAAAATTCAATTTAACGGATAAAATATTTAAATTTTCCAAAAATTCAAATTTATCCAAAAATCAATTTTAAAAATTTCGGACTCGAACAATTTGATCCGATGCCTCGTGATCTTATCAAAAACATTTTTCGATCGGATCGAACACTAGAATTTCAGAAATTCAAAATTTTCAAAAATCAATTTTTAATTTTTCCGGGCTGCCCAGGACAATCCCGGGCAGCCCGTGCCCTGACCGGGCGCGGGCTGGGCAGCCCGCTGCTGCCCATGGGCAGGGATCCAATCGCTGCCCTTTTTTCTTGCCCGTCAAAAAAATAAAATTTTTGATTTTTTTAAAAATATGTTTTGTTTCAAAAACCCGAGGCCAAAAATTTTTGTTCAATCGATTAATTTAATCGTTTGATCTGAGCAACCTGGCTCTGATACCACTGTTGGAAAACCGTGTTCAGATCAATTGAATCGATACCCGGTGCAGCGGAAGTTTAAAAATTTTATTTTTCTTTGATATGAAACAATTTCATATCATGGGTATCAAAACGTTTAACGATTAAATCACACAAGTAAAATAAATAATAATTAATTAAATATTTTACCTTCAATCTCGAAGCGAGATTATGGACACCAACAGAATTTAATCTGCTCTTCTTGTATATCCCGGGAACCGATGGCGTCACGATCAATCACCGGAATAAGGTCCACGAACAGAAAACAGAAACCCTCTGATTGACTGCACTAGAAATCAATCAGAAGTTTTGCGTAGAGAATAAACAGATATGATCTGTTAATTCAGAATTGTAATTTTTCACAAAAATCACAAGTCTGAATTTTCTCCGGGAGGGACAAGGATTTCGAAAAACCCTTAGAATATTTAGAGTGTAATTTCGAAAATTATAAGACACAAAGTGTTTGATTTTCGAACCCAACACCTCTATTTATAGATAATTTCTAGTTATAATTGTATTAGGACTCTAACTCCTTAAAGCCCACAATCCATAACTTAAGCCCAACAAGCCAAGCCCGTTGTTATAGAAATTAATATAAAATTCATCGTGACTCCGATTGATAAACTGATTTCAACAATGTGCACAGAAACCATTTCTGCATCTTTTAGAGTCAAGATAATTTTTCTGAATCCGAATTCAGTGATTTCCAAAAATGCCCATCACTATGTCATTTTAGGAAATTCCACTCCCTTTAGTTGAGAAATCCAATTTCTCTTTCATTAAATTTAACTCTTTAAATTTAACTATCTCTACGGGGTTTTAGTAATCCATTACTTGTGTAACCCTCAATGGTTCAGGAATACAGCTAGCCGTGGGCTCACAACTCCTTGTGACTCGAAACAACAATTTTCGACTTACCCAACGAATCATGGTAAGAGCATCTAGCAACATCGCCCCATGATTCCCTAGGTATTACTGATAGTGCCTGCAAGAACCAGTAGATTTTGGTTAGCGTACAGTATGGTCCCTTCAACCAAATATCCCGATCGAATCAACAACCATTGGTGCATCGAGAGTCGTTCGAGATTCGATAACTATGCACAACATCTTGGAGATCTATTAGTGACATCGCATGTGTTACTAGGATAACCATTAACCTAAAACACATCATGTACTCTGGCCAGAGATTCGTCACACTAATATCTCCTCAGATCGCATATGATATCCACACTCGCAAGTATGTGGTGAATCCTTGACAACAAAGCATTGACTCCTATATGCGTCGTATTTGTACCCAATCCCGACACCTGATGACCCTCATAGAGTCGGTAAACGAGTCAAAGCACAGTACTAGCATATAGAGTCTCAATGATGTTTCAAGTAATAAGGACTAATGGTGTAGAACCAAAACCGCGGACTTTATCCACTCGATAAGTGATAACCACTTGGAAAGTCCGAATAGGGTAGTTCGATCATTCATCATATGAATATCCATTTGCATGCTTCGAACATCTCTATGTTCCTACCAATGAAACGTGGTACTCTGCATCGCAAATGCTAGTCTCAAACTCGAGCGATCCTTATCCTTATTTTCGGACGGCTCAATCGACTAGGAACTGTTTAGAATATACAATGACTATAAGATGTGTTTCATGATAGTCATCCCCATGTACTACCACATCTTACATACACTATAGTATATTCAAGGTCTTTATCAAAACAACAATAGTATATCACAATATAACAATATGAAGAAAGATAAAGTCATTGCCATTAATAAAATGTAAATTATATTAAACAAAGATTGTTTACACAAAGAGTCATAAAAGCCCTTAGCCACAATTTGGCTATCCGGGCACCCACTCTTTCATACTGTAGCTGACTTAGTTAGTTGTCTAGGTTTTTTGTCTGTATTTACTTATTTCCTATGGTTGTTTTGGTTGTATTTTTGCCGATACCTTAGCTGCTCTGATGTTACTATTACCTCTGTATAGCCTTTTGGGGAGGTCTTGGCCTAGTCCCCCTCCCCCAAAGAAAAAAAAAACCCTAAACCCTAAATTGAAAACCCTAAAAAAAAAACCCTAAACCCTAAATTGAAAACCCTAAACCCTAAATTCCATTATTATAAAATTTGTTCCATGGAGATTGTATCATATTATCTCAAAGGTTATGATTGTGATTATTCGAATTTATAAACATGATTACCTCCCTATCATAATGTAAGATTGAGATTAGTGCGACATTTGGTAGAGAAGAAAGTATCGTTCTCACCATTGGATTAAGACTGGAATAATCATGTGCGACCAGAACCTATTCAATATAATGTGATACAACATGATTTGACCCATATTAAACACCGAGGATGCCCACGCTACCATCTCGACCGCTGTCCGACCGAATATAATGATTGATCGACCGAATATATTTGCTTGTCAACCCATTTACGTTGAGCTTTAAATTTCATTTTTCGGGCTATATATTTATTTCATAATTCGACCCATTTCTAAATACTTCAAAATTTTCTTATCATTTTATAAATTTTCCAACCTTCCCAAATCATACATTATCTTCCAAGGATCGCGATGTCCTCAGTTTCTCAAGGGGGAATGATATTCTGTCAATGTGGACTATGAGCAAATTTGAGGGTTTTTTGGACCAGTGATAATCCAGGTCGGAGGTTCCATGGATGCAAAAATTGGAGGGTGAAAGTCCTGTTGAAAAATGTTGGATTCACATTTGGCGACAAGAAAGATAGACAAAAGGGAGCTTTCAGGGATATAGATCCAGCAAAGTTTAGGACACCTCTTGTATTCTTCTCATAATAATGGTCACTAACAACTAGCAATAAATACATTTATTTCGGAATTTTATTCGACTAATAATTAATAATAATTATCGGACGCAACTTCATGGCTATTTATATAGCCAAAAAAAAAAATATGGGATTGGGACCCCAAAAGACTTTACTGTTCAACCATGCTACTCTCAAGACTAATTTCACGGGAATCGGAATCTATCTGTCTTCTTCGGATACACATTCCAAGAAAAAATAATTTGATTCATTCTCACCCGTGACTCAATATGTGGGAATAATTCAATTCATTCGGTGATTATAAGGGGCTATAATTATTATTTATTACTAGCATAACGCATGTACATAAAATAATAATAATAATAATAATAATAATAATAATAATAATATTATTATTATTATTATTATTATTATTATTCTTATTCTTATTATTATTATTATTTGAGAAATATATGATAATAACATATGTAGACTATTTCAAATTTAATTATTTATAATTTTAATGTGTAGGGACAATTTTGGAACAAAAGCTAAAGTGCTCAACCGTATGGATTATGATTATTCACTCACCCACCCAATCTTCTTCTTCTATAAATAAAGATAAAAGGCGTTTAATTTTTTATATTCATATTCACCATTATTAAAAAAAATTCCATCTCTTCATCTCCTTCTTCGTCTTCTACCTACTCTTCTACTCTTCTCCTCTCTCGAATACAAAATTACAATAATTAATATTTTATCACTATGATTGTTGTTGATCAACTTATTATGTTGGACATTCCAAACCCCGTATGGATTTCTGCCGATGATACCCAACCTGGGTTACAAGTTCCATCCAACTACAATAATATGAGTGGAGTCCTAATTGCAGTCCTACGTATCCTCTATATTACCTAATAATACAAGAGGAGTCCTAACGCTGCCTGCTACCGCCATGTTCACTTCAAGATGGCAGCTGCGTTAGGTTTTTATTCCAAATCGCCTATCTCATCCTGCATGATTTCATGATTTCATGAATCAATGTAAGGCTTTCGAAGACTTGGGCATCAATGTTTTATTTTCGATCGTCGAATAAACCGTTTGAAGGCCGAGATAGGTGGTGAAGAAGAAGTACTGGGATTCGAGTTAAGAAGAATTGTTGCTGCTCCTTGGTAATATCTTTTATTTAGGCAATCAGTTTTTTTACACCTAAACCCTAAACCCTAACGTTTGAAAACAACAAAACAGATTTTCGTAATAATTTTCATTTATGTTTATGTGGAATTTTAGCTAGCAATATTTTTTATTAACAAACTTGTACCATTTTATATTTTTTTTATACCAACCGACTCTCCTGGATGAATTAGGCTTCGTTAAAACTCTACACTCAAAGCGATCGAGTTGTTTATATTAACAGTCGACACCATACATTAATCGGTCGACACGTTTTTCGCGCACAGACTACAAAAGTTAAATACGAATAAAATGCAAATAATAATAAATACGAAAAACCCTAACGTTTGAAAACAACAAAACAGATTTCCGTAATATTTTTCATTTATGTTTATGTGGAATTTTAGCTAGAAATATTTTTTATTAACAAACTTGTACCATTTTATATTTTTTATATACCAACCGACTCTCCTGGATGAATTAGGCTTCGTTAAAACTCTACACTCAAAGCGGTCGAGTTGTTTATATTAACAGTCGACACCATACATTAATCGGTCGACACGTTTTTGCGCACAGACTACAAAAGTTAAATACGAATAAAATGCAAATAATAATAAATACGAAAAACCCTAACGTTTGAAAACAACAAAACAGTTTTCCGTAATAATTTTCATTTATGTTTATGTGGAATTTTAGCTAGCAATATTTTTTATTAACAAACTTGTACCATTTTATATTTTTTATATACCAACCGACTCTCCTAGATGAATTAGGCTTCGTTAGTAACGAATAACAATCGATTGAAAAGAGAAATAAAACTCTACACAAACCGGTCGAGTTGGTAATATTAACAGTCGACACCATATATTAATCGGTCATTGCATGCTGAATGAGTGACAAAACTAAAAATCAACGTCTTCTGGCATACTCCCCGACTGAAGGTATTCTTTTTACTTTTTTCCGTCCACGTCGGGGAATGACTAGAGGCGGCAGCACCAATATTTCCTCCTGCACTGTCCATTCACCTGGTACTGGATAGACAGGGTCCGTATATGCTTCTAACCAATAACATGTGGTGTAATAATCTGTACAAAATTCATAAACAGAAATATTTGCATTGTAGGCAGCAGCAATGGCATGTGAACATGGAATCCTGTCAATGTCGAATTTACTGCATGTGCAAGATTTACTCTGTAAATCAACTAACTCGTTGCTTGTGCTACCGTACACGCAATACTTCCTCTCAGTTGCTTCAATGACTTCATATTTTCTAGAAACGATGAAATTCTCACGAACGATCGACTCTATCGCTGGTGTGAGATGTGTAGTTGATGCAACCGCTTCTTGACGATATTTACTTCTCCAGGTTGATGTGATTCTTTGCAGTGCTTCCAATAATGCAATTATTGGAAGCTCCCTCTCCTCACGCAACCTACCATTTATTGATTCCACTCCATTCATGGTCATGATGGAGTAACGGTTCCCGGTTTGTTTCGCTCTAGACCACCTTTCGGGAGAAGTGTTATTCTCCAAATATTTAGCAACCTCTAGAAATCTCTCTCTCAATTCTATATACAAGGAATCAAAATCAATTTCCTTGTATGCTTTTGCCACCCGAATGAATAGCTCGGCAGCTCCCCTTTTTTTGTTGCTCTTGCCTTTGATGTTTTGTGACATGTGCCACATACAAAACACATGATGTGCACGATTGTATAAAGATGCAACTGCATTTATAATGCCCTGGTGTCTATCTGATATTATCACCAATTCGTCGTCGTCCTCTACTATGATTTTCAATCTGCTTAGAAACCAAGACCATGACTCAGAGCTTTCCTTGTCGACAACACCCCATGCAATGGGAAATTGGTGGTGATTTCCGTCCTGTGCGGTTGCTACAAGTAGCACACCGTCATACTTTCTTTCAAGAATATACCATCAATGCAGACAACTTTTCTCATGAATTTGTATCCCGTAATACATGCACCATATGCCAAGAACATGTATTTAAATCTTTTTTCTTCATCGACTTCTAAATCCGTGAAACTACCAACATTTACTTTCTCAACCATTTTCAAAAATGATGGCAACTTCCTAAAATTCTCAACAGAATCGCCCATCATGGTGTTAAGGGCCAGTTCTTTACCTCTACGTGCCTTGAAGTATGATACTTGAACTCCCTGATTGCGCATCATTGTGATTATTGATTTCGGCACAGGTGTAGTCCTTTGACCACCGAAATTTTCTAGCAACACAGCAGACACTAACCCAGAAGTAGCCTGTCGATTTTTTATACTCATGCGCATCAAGTCACAGGTGTGAATGTTACAATATGTTCGAACGTTAAAACATATTGAGTGTGGATCTTTCTTTGCACCTCGAATCCTCCAAGTACAACTATCAGCATCACATCGAACATCATACACGGACTTGTTAGATTTCACTATTTTGAACTCAAAAGATGACTTTATTGCAAGTCGGGACAATTCAATCTGAAATTCTGCCTTATTGGAAAATACCTGCCCAATAGAAATGTTGGATCCATCACGGAATGAGTAGGTACTATTGCCACATGACTCAGCTCTATCTACCAACGGAATTCTCTTTCGGATCCGATGTCCATTTAGATACCCTTCCGGCTCAGACTCAGACCGTCTTAATTGCTGCTGGTGTAATGAAGGTTCTCCTAAAATTAAAGGATCTTCAAGTTGTTCGAATGGACAAGACACGTTGAAATTCTCAGTTGTTTCCTTAGCATTCTCGTTAGGAATGACAAAAAATCCATCAAAGTATTCGTCATTATGATTCAACCCCCCCACAGGACAAGACACGTTGACATTCTCAGTTGTTTCCTTATCATTCTCGTTAGGAATGACAAAATCTCCACCAAATTATTCATCATTATGATTCAACCCCCCCCCACAGGACAAGACATGTTGACATTCTCAGTTGTTTCCTTATCATTCTCGTTAGGAATGACAAAATCTCCATCGAAGTATTTGTCATTACGATTCAACCCCCCAACATTTACATCCATCGATCTGTCACGATCCTTGTCTTCACCATCAAGACCCCGCATTTCATTGCATGATCTACCACAATCAGCGACTTTACAATTCCCACATGTATCATCTCCATCTAACAACAAATTCCTCCCAGTACGATTGATCCCCTCAACATTTTCATCCATCGATCTGTCACAAACATCAAATGATTGGTCAAAATTAGCGATGTTATTAAATGTCATGCTATCATTATTGAGGTGCTGAGTGCTTTCAAATGCATGCACCTCGTTGTCCAGTCCAATGTTCACTTCCTCTTCTTCCACCATAACATTCAGAACAGGTCTCTTGTCTGGGGCACCAAAGTAAAGGTACGCACGCAGAGTTCTATCATCCTTAATATAAAAGGGAGGAGGATGGCAATTAGGAACAATCGGCAAATAGCTGAATTTGGTTCTGTTAATATCACATGCCAAATCCATAATGTTAACAACCTCATTCTTAAAAGATTCGAAATTGCATGTATCATCGTCCACTATGATTAAATCTCATTTACAACTTTCATGTGAAGACCATTTGAAAACATCATGCTAATCCCGTATCTACTTTCCATTACATTGAAGGACAACATTATTGATTGTCATAACCTATAAAAATAATTAGATTAAGCATAAGCAACTTTCAAAAAGAAAAAATAAATACACATGCGTTTTAACAAATTTTATTTGAATTGCGAAGACGACATTGTCATGTCCAAAAGGTCGCCGTGCTTTACATATCAACCGAGATTTCATAATAATGGTCAAAATAATATTATGCCAACGGTGGAAACTACTTAAAGTCTTGTAGTGCAGTTTATATGCTTGAAAGAGCAGTCAAAATGATTCAAAAATCAGTCGATATTGGAGGGTATAAATCGTACTAATTATAAGCAAACGGTCAGGTTGACTAAACCATTGCATTCTACACCAGCCGGCACTACATCAAGTCGGTCGATCATTACAATAAGTCGATAGAGATTCATGAAATAGCAGTCGAGATTACGGTCGGTATGACTTTACAAAATGCATTCTTCCTCGGTCGACGTTACAAAGAGACAGTCGAGCAATAGCCTATGTCGGTCGACCAAATGTAAACCACTCAAATTTCTTCCCCGATCCAACAACAATATAGTTACTACTAGAGTCGATACAAATATTTATTAAACAGTTAGCATTAAAGACATCATTGTAAAACATATACACTGAAAAATAAAAGATAAATGTCATTTAACATAACAAAAATAAAAGAAAGGGGGCAGATTTGGAGCATTAATGATATTGCTTACTTTTTGTTCCCTCTTGGAAAATACTGTTGGAAAACTCTGTTCAGATCAATTAGAATTGATACCCGGTGCAGCGGAAGTTTAAAAATTTATTTTATTAATATGGAACGATTCCATATCTGGGTATCAAAACTTTACGATTAAATTGTGTAAGTAAAACAAATAATCACTATTAAATATTTTACCTTAGAATCTCGAAGCGAGATTATGGACACCAACAGAATTTAATCTGCTCTTGTTGTATATCCCCGGAACTGATGAACGAACGTTTCTTCAATCAGGTCCACGAATAGAAAACAAAACCCTCTGATTGACTGCACTAGAAATCAATCAAAAGTTTGCGTAGAGAATAAACAGATATGATCTGTTAATTCAGATTGTAATTTTTCACAAAAACACAACCCGAATTTTCTCCAAAAGGGACAGAGGATTTCGAAAATCTCCTTGAATAATATAGGCTGAAATTCAAAAATTGCAAGACTGAAAATCACACCAAATTTTCGAACACTGCAGTTCTATTTATATATAATTTCTAGACTGGATTAAGTTATAATTATATCAGGACTCTAACTCCTTAAAGCCCACAATCCATAACTTAAGCCCAACAAGCCAAGCCTGTTGTTATAGAAATTAATATAAAATTCATCGTGACTCCGATTGATAAACTGATTTCACCAATGCGCACAGAAACCATTTCTGCATCTTTTAGAGTCAAGATAATTTTTTTGAATCCGAATTCAGTTATTTCCAAAAATGTCCATCCCTATGTCATTTTAGGAAATTCCACTCCCTTTATTTAAGAAGTCCAACTTCTCTTTCATTAAATTTAACTCTTTAAATTTAACTATCTCTACGGGGTTTTAGTAATCCATTACTTGTGTAACCCTCAATGGTTCAGGAATACAGCTAGCCGTGGGCTCACAACTCCTTGTGACTCGGAATAACAATTTCCGACTTACCCATCGAATCATGGTAAGAGCGCCTAGCAACATCGCCCCATGATTCCCTAGGTATTACTGATAGTGCCTGCAAGAACCAGTAGATTTTGGTTAGCGTACAGTACGATCCTTTCATCCATATATCCCGATCGAATCAACAACCATTGGTATATTGAGAGTCGTTCGAGATTCGATAACTATGCATAACATCTTGGAGATCTATTAGTGACATCGCATGTGTTACTAGGAACACCAAGTAACCTAAAACACATCATGTACTCTGGCCAGAGATTCGTCACACTAATATCTCCTCAGATCGCATAGGATATCCACACTCACAAGTATGTGGTGAATCCTTGACAACAAAGCATCGACTCCTATATGTGTCGTAACTGTACCCAATCCCGACACCTGATGACCCCAATAGAGTCGGTAAACGAGTCAAAGTACAGTACTAGCATATAGAGTCTCAATGATGTTTCAAGTAATAAGGACTAATGGTGTACAACCAAAACCGCGGACTTTATCCACTCGATAAGTGATAACCACTTGGAAAGTCCGAATAGGGTAGTTCGTTCATTCATCATATGAATATCCATTTGCATGCTTTGAACATCTCTATGTTCCATACCAATGAAACGTGGTACTCGGCATCGCAAATACTAGTCTCAATCTCGAGCGATCCTTATCCTTATTTGCGGACGGCTCAATTGACTAGGAACAGTTTAGAATATACAGTGACTATAAGATGTGTTTCATGATAGCCATCCCCATGTGCTACCACATCTTACATACACTATAGTATATTTAAGGTCTTTATCAAAACAACAATAGTATATCATAATATAACAATATGAAGAAAGATAAATTCAATGCCATTATAAAAGTGTAAATTATATTAAACAAAAGATTGTTTTACATAGAGTCATAAAAGCCCTTAGCCACAAGTTGGCTAACCGGGCACCCATTCTTTCAAATACGAGGGATAAAACAAGGGAAAGAGTTTATTTGGTACAGGTGTGGGACTTTAAAGCAGAGTGGTCTAGTTGGAAGGAAGTTTCTGAGAATATTTTGGTCGGAGAAAGGGGGGTCCCGGTAGAAAAGGAGCTGCGTTTGCACAGCAGGGGAATACGCACAAAAAAACAAAAAAAAACAGGCCCCACGAGTATATGGTCGAGATAAAGGATTACCTAGCCATTAACTAATCTGAGCTGGCACCACTTAAGAAATTATGACGCATATTTAAGGGCCAACTAAGACAGTACATTAAATGAGTCCCTTTGACTTAAAAAAAAAAAACACGCGAGTCCCTTTGACTTAAAAAAAACAAGACTGAGCCTATATATTTAAATTCCTGTGTGTGTGTGTGTGTGTGTGTGTTAGGCATGGATGAGTGTGTGTGAGTGTTGGGAGGCTAGGGTTAAATAATTTAAGTTGGGGATAATGTTTGAGTGTGTAGGTATAGGTATAGAAGTGCTACTCACAAAATAGCAATTTAGGAATATGAATTAAAATGCACTAAAAAAAATACAAGCTTGAAAATCCTAATTTAAAATATTAAATTTGCTTTTACTAGTCCGAGAATAAAAATGCTAATTTTCGCAAAAGTTAAAAATCATAAATTCTAATACACGGGAAAAATATAATATTTAGCCAAATTAACACAGAAAATTAAAATAATTAAAATCATAAATATTAAAGAATGATTCAGGCATGAAAATCCAAGAATTAAACAGTTAAAATATTCTGATGTCACAGCGGCGAGTAAAATATTTAAATAACAAGTAGAGAAATTAAAATAATTTAAACAAACTAGAATAACGTTTAAAAGCAATTTAAATAAACACGCAAACAGAAATAAAAACCTTTAAAATGATTTGGAAAATTAAAAAGGATTTAAATAAATAAGCTAGACATTTAAAATAACTTAAAATAATTTAAAATAACTAACCGCTAAACTTAGGCTATTTAAAATAAATAAGTTGGACACTCGAAAATATTTAAATAAATAAGCTAAACAATTAAAATTGTTTAAAAGGATAAACTAAACAATTAATTAAAATTATTTAAATATGCAATCTTAAACCTTTAAAAATATTAAAACAATTAAATTGCATAATAAAAAATCATTTTGACAAATAACCTTAAAAAATTAAAAACATTAATTAAATAGTTAGTACAATAAAATCATTGAATAAATAATAAAAATATTTTATTAGCACATAGTTCAAATAAAGAATTTAAATCAATTAACCCTAAAAATAATAATCCTAATATTTATTAAATTTAATGAATGTAATTTAGTAAATTGGATTTTAGGTGCTACAAAAGGTTTCTGTTGTGATACAAAAAAAAAATACCTACAAAATGCAAGGATCCAGATATTTTTTTCTATTCCTTGTAAGATAGGATATATTCAGCTTTATACAACCATGCTAGACTTAGGAGCGTCGATTAATGTCATGCCATATTCTGTTTATGCCTCCTTAAAACTAGGGCCCTTGAATGAGACTACAATTGTTGTTCAGATGACTGATAAATCTACTATTTATCCTAGGAGTCTGTTAGAAGATGTTCTTGTGTAAGTTGACAATTTGGTCTTTCCTGCTGATTTCTATGTTCTTGACATGAAAAGCAATGATTTGAATAGTCCTATTTTGTTAGGAAGACCATTTCTTAAAACTTCAAAGTCCATCATAGATGTTAACAATGACACTCTCACTATGGAGTTTGATAGGGAGGTTGTTAAGTTTCATATTTTTGATGCCCTGCAAATTCCTGATTGTGAAAGTGTTGTTAATAATCGTCATTAATCACTTGTCGCGAGAACACAAGAAGGTTGTGAATGGGGATAAATTTAAGGAGGTTATTACAAGATCTATTTAGAATTCTGTTGCTGAAATTTTATTTATGATTTGCAGGTGCCTAAAATTGGGACAAAACTTCCTTCAGATCGAGCAAAATGAATGCCTAAGGAAAAAGGAAGAAATCGTCCAGAGATGGAGATAACCAAGAAGAGAAAGCATAGGAAGAAAATTAGTGAAAAACTGCGCAAGTGGGTGAAGGTGGTTAGAAAAACGAGATATGAACCACCATGAGCAACTAAAGCTTGCAGTCAGGCCGACGACTGTAAACAGAGGCGCTGCTTGCGAGGCAACCCAAGGGGAGTATTTTCTTTCATTCTTAGTTTTTATTTGTTTTTGTTTTGCATTTTTGCTTACATTGAGGACAATGTAAGATTTTAAGTATGGGGGAGAGGACTTAGCCAGTCAGAGAGAATTTAGCTTATTTTTGAAAAAAAAAAAAAATTAGAGCTCATAGTTTGTGATGAATTTGACTGTTGAAAATCACTAGTCCGTGATGATATCTAATTGATGACATGCATGCTTTTGAAAATAGATGGTTTGCTAACCTTGGAACACTTTGATCTCCAATGCAAATTAGACTTTGATATGGTTGTTGAATATTTTTTAAGCACGCATTAGTCATGGCTTGTGAATTTGGTAGCGCTTAGTCGTATCACGCCCAAATTAACCCAACTCAGATTAACTAAATAAACATGTAGTAGCGAGAGTAGGGATCGTTTCGACGAGGAAAGTGAAATTTATTTGTGTTCTTAAAAATACTGGAAATAAATAAAAGGGGATTTTAAACTTTAAAAACTACTATGCAAGAATTAAAATAAGAAAGATCAAATAAATAACGAGACTTGGTATCGGTCGACTACACCCTTGAAATCATTCACTCGATAATCGATTCCCTAAAAATAATTAATTCACATCGACTATTCATCATTGGAAATTTAATTCCTGTTTCACCTTAATTTTAGCTAATCAGAAAACAACATTCTAACTTAACCCTTACCAATAAATTAACCCGATAACAACAATCTAGATTTAAACTCATGGTAGCATTCAAATGAGTAAAACTAATGAAGCTAGAAAACACAAACACCAGCGGTTGTATTTAGTCTAGTCAATTGTTGTTCCTACGATTTAACAAATTCAACAGCAGAAAATATTAATCATAGTTGCTTCACAAATTAGATGATTCAAACAATTACGGATTTGAATTCTAATTTAGCGGTAGATTGTACGAAATAATTATCAGGTGATTAATCTAATAATCAAACACACAAGCATGAAATAAACCAGAACAACTCTTGATACTCGATAAAAATCAAACAATGAAAATCTGAATCTCACAAGATAAATAAATTCAAGGGTTCGTCTTCCTCAACCAAGAATAAAAACTAGAAGAATTAAAATCTAAGAACAAGAAAGATAAAACCTAGCCGCCAGAGCGTTCTTCGCGTTCCAAGCCGTCCAATTCTGATCAACCTCCCTCAAAAACGGAATTAAAAGCCTAATATAGCCTAGAGTCCAAAATAAAAAAATTACCAAAATTACTAAATTTTTCCCGAACAGCCTAGCGCGCTCGATCGCTCGAGTTCGGCCGCTCGATCGCTCGATAATACTCGATTCTCTGTTTTGCAAATTCTTGGCCGCTCGATCGCTCGAGTTCGTCCGCTCGAGCGCATGATTTTTCTCAACTTTCTGCCATTTCTTCCTTCAACTTCGATACCTCCTACACATTAAACTCGGGAATATGTTATGAAGTTAAATGCATGTAAACGACAAAACTAAGATAAAACATGAACAAAAGAAAATAAATACATGCAAACTACTAACAAAATAACATCAAAATATGCAAACAAAATATGACTATCAAATACCCCCACACTTAATCCTTGCTCGCCCTCGAGCAAGTCATGCAAAACAAAATGAAACAAGACAAATACATAAGCAAG
Organism: Henckelia pumila; assembly: GCF_033568475.1. Classification (NCBI taxonomy): domain Eukaryota; kingdom Viridiplantae; phylum Streptophyta; class Magnoliopsida; order Lamiales; family Gesneriaceae; genus Henckelia; species Henckelia pumila. The sequence continues at coordinate 144,882,573 of NC_133120.1, forward strand.
AATGAGTATACACATCATATTATAGCCTCAGAGAAAACCACTTTAATCTAAAACAAGTTTATAGTTACCCTCAATCATCAATGATACACCTGCAGTCGAATGCGAACGTGTGTGTATGTGTCATGTTACCCCAGTTACATGCAACTTCAAAAGACAAAGTTTCAAGACTGTTCGCCGACCTAAAACAATTCAGTGCAAGTCTCACAATTAAGAACTCTCCTCTCAACAATATATCAACACAACATAAACTTTCTTAGAATAATTACGCACCGTCGAATTTTGCACCCGACATTTTTTAAAGTCCCAATAATTACCCGCATACTTAGCTATAACTAGATAGGATTTGAATTTCAATCCACTCGTCTATAGCCCGGATGGAACTGATGCCTTACTAAATTTTTTTTTCAAGGCTTAACCCCATTTTATCCGCAAACTTAGCCACAAACAAGATGAATAGGATTTCAAACATCTCGCTCGCAACCCGGATGGAGTCGATCGCTCATAAGCATGTTATAAGAGTTTGTTCCAAAAAAATTTTTCTAAAATTATCCAAGAGAGTGAATGCTATATCAACAAGATCATCGAGACTTAAGAACCGTCAAGTTCCACAAACACCTATTATCGTGCAATGGTCCAACAGACATCCACAATATCTAATACATCGCTACACTTCACTAGTTAAACAAGCGTGCTTAAAATATTCACAAACAACCTACGGTTTTTCATATCCAATCAAGAGTCAAAAGTTTTCAAAAAATCATCATTTTTCAACTATCTCATCATAGGCTGACAACTCATCCTGAACTTATGCATTTTGACAACACAAACGACAACAACAACAATACGATGCAAAACAACACAAGAAAAATTCAATACAAACAAAGGAAACAAAATGCATGCAATGCAACCCCCCCCCCCCCCCCCACACACACACACACACTTATCTAAAGCATTGCCCTCAATGCTCTAGCACTAAAAACACAACACACAACACACAACACAAATAACAAAATGATAACGAGATGCAAAATTAAAACAGAACTCCCTTGGTTCAAGTGTTGGCGTTGTCGTCCTCTTTGGCCTCAGGCTGAATAATGGGAGACTCATATTGACAATTGGTCTGCATATGGGGCGGCTATGTTCCTGAAAACAATGAAAATAAAACAAGAGAACTAAATGAAAGAGAAAAACTAAATAAAAGAAAGAATACTGGGTTGCCTCCCAGCCAGCGCTTGATTTTTAGTCGTCGGCTTGACCCTCAGAAGTACTCCTCAAATATCGGCTGACGCCCAAAATAAGTCTCATATGACACCACAAATGGGTCTTTGTTCCATGTGCCCTCAAGCTTGGATAGATATAAACAGTTTAAGCTCGTCACCTCAACAACACTCCATAGCTGGTAAACATAGGAAGAGAACATCTCTGCGGGCTCTCGGAAGCCAAAATCTTTTGAAACTGATGCTAATGGAAAGGAAGGATCTTGGGGATATGTGTATGATAATACTATCGATGAGCTCATTTCGATAGACTCCTTAACTCCGTCATCCTCAAACTCAAATGGCAACAAATTTCCATCATAAGTTATTTCTTCTATAACATCTTCCGGCTGAGGTCCAATAAGAAGAGAAAACTCAAACGCCTCTAAATCTTCAGCATGATTTGATTCGCACTCCCAATCCTGGTTCTTTGAGTCATCATCATCAAACCAAATCGGGTTGGTCACTGCTTGAGTATCTTGCTACACTTCATGTTCTCGGTATTCATGGACGAGTGATCTCTTGATATTCTCTATGTGCTCCACAAGGTGACATCTAGAATTTTTTAGATCTTCTACAGTTTCCACAGTCGATGCCACAAGCTTGCTCATGATATCCTCTAGCGGATGTAAGATCAACTTCGAACAACTTCCCTCCTCCTTTTGAAGCTTAATGGTTGGTCTGTAAAATCCGGGTATTGAGAATGTGAATACCGGTGATAGTCAAACTCGGCCATATCATCCAACAGGTGTCTCATGGTATCATCATCTCGGAAAAATATTGAAATACCGGCTGTGAAAGCTCCATCAATTACCCATTTTCTTGTCACTGCATCCAAACCATTAAGAAAATATGTAAGGAGAGAATAGTTAGAAAACTCATGATACCGAAAGATAGTTTCCAAATCTTTGAATCTCTTCCATGCTGCGTAGAATGATTCTCCGTGTTGCTGGATAAAACTTGCTAATACTTGTCGATTTGACATCTCAAAGTATTACACCGCAAGAATCCCCCTTCGCCTATGCAAAATTCTTTCTATCTCTGGGTCGTATGAAAATTCTTTTTCTTCCAAAGATTCACCTGCACGCACGAACAAACCAGAGTAGCACTAGGAGGAATAATAAAAAAAAAACAAAGAAACAATAACAAAAAAACAAATAAAATAAACGCCTTCCCCGGCAATGGCGCCAAAATTTTGTAGCACTTAGTCGTATCACGTCCAAATTAACCTAACTCAGATTAACTAAATAAACATGTAGTAGCAAGAGTAGGGATCGTTTTCAAGAGGAAAGTGAAATTTATTTGTGTTCTTAAAAATACTGGAAATAAATAAAAGGGGATTTTAAACTTTAAAAACTACTATGCAAGAATTAAAATAAGAAAGATCAAATAAATAACGAGACTTGGTATCAGTCGACTACACTCTTGAAATCATTCACTAGATCATCGATTCCCTAAAAATAATTAATTCACATCGAATATTCATCATTGGAAATTTAATTCCTGTTTCACCTTAATTTTAGCTAATCAGAAAACAGCATTCTAAATTAACCCTTACCAATAAATTAACCCGATAACAGCAATCTAGATTTAAACTCACGGTAGCATTCAAATGAGTAAAACTAATGAAGATAGACAACACAAACACCAGCGGTTGTATTTAGTCTAGTCAATTGTTGTTCCTGCGATTTAACAAATTCAACAGCAGAAAATATTAATCATAGTTGCTTCACAAATTAGATGATTCAAACAATTACGGATTTGAATTCTAATTTAGCGGTAGATTGTACGAAAGAATTATCAGGTGATCAATCTAATAATCAAACACACAAGCATGAAATAAACCAGAACAACTCTTGATACTCGATAAAAATCAAACAATGAAAATCTGAATCTCACAAGATAAATAAATTCAAGGGTTCGTCTTCCTCAACCAAGAATAAAAACTAGAAGAATTAAAATCTAAGAACAAGAAAGATAAAACCTAGCCGCCAGAGCGTTCTTCGCGTTCCAAGCCGTCCAATTCTGATCATCCTCCCTCAAAAACGGAATTAAAAGCCTAATAAAGCCTAGAGTCCAAAATAAAAAAATTACCAAAATTACTAAATTTTTCCCGAACAGCCTAGCGCGCTCGATCGCTCGAGTTTGGCCGCTCGATCGCTCGATAATACTCGATTCTCTGTTTTGCAAATTCTTGGCCGCTCGAGCGCATGATTTTTCTCAACTTTCTGCCCTTTCTTCCTTCAACTTCGATACCTCCTACACATTAAACTCGGGAATATGTTATGAAGCTAAATGCAAGCAAACGACAAAACTAAGATAAAACATGAACAAAAGCAAATAAATACATGCAAACTACTAACAAAATAACATCAAAATATGCAAACAAAACACGACTATCAGAATTGTATATGACATAGTGAGGGTCGTGTGAGCCTTGTGATAGTCTTAGGAAGTCGCTTGTCTATCATCCCCCCTTTTGAGTTTAATCGAGAAAAAAAAGGAAAAAAGAGTAAAGAATGGAGTTAGTAAGGTGATGGGAGGCATTGGAATGAGGATTGAAATTCTAGTCCTATAAATTCCAAGAGCTAAATATGGAGGAGAATGTATGGAGTTGAGGATAACCGGGTGCAATTACTCGGACAAGTGAAAAGACTAAAAAATTTCTCAATGGTTTAATTTGATTTGTTGGTGTGCAACTTGAGCTATTGTGGGGACTTACATTGAGTGAATCTGTGAAGTGTGCATGACACTGGCTAATGACCATACACACACACGTTCGGGGTTATATCTCTAGTTGAAATGTTTGGATATTGAACTTGTTCCGTTGTTAGCATTTTAGCGCCTTTCTTGATCATGCATTGAGTTTATTCCCGAGACACAAATGTGAAGATGTTTTGAAGCAGCTGTCCAAATTTCAGCTCAATCCGATGGCTAGATCTCCGGATATGAATTTTTCAAAATCGCTGCTCGCTGGAAAAAAAACTACGCGCTCGATCCGTACAATTCAACCGATCGAGCGGGAGCAGAAAGAAAACCTGGACTGAAAGTTGGCATAATTTGGGGAGCTTGATCCGCTCAACTCGTCAGATCGATCGCGACGATTTTTTTGGAAAAAAATCTGTTAAATTAGGAATTTTTATTCTGAAGGACACTCGCTTTAATAAAAATATATATCTCAAACTTTAGAGTCATTGGGAGGAGGATTAGACGGCTTGGAACGTGAGAAACACATTGGCAGCTAGGTTTCTTCTCTCCTTTCTTAGATTTAATTTTTTTTTCATGAAATTTTCTAAAGAATTCATGAATATTTGTGGCTAAGTTTTAGTACTTGGTTGAGGAAGACGAACCCTTGAGTTATTTTATTTTTGAGATTCAGTTTTCTATTGTTTAATTCCAGATTGCGTATCGAAAGTTGTTTTGGATTGATTTTCATGCTTGTATGTGAGATTTTAGGATTGATCACCTTAGGATTTTGCTATAAAATCTATCGCTAAATTAGAACTCAAATCCGTAATTGTTTGAACCATCTGATTTTTGAAGCAACTATGATTAATATTTTCTGCTGTTGAATTTTTTAAATCGTAGGAACAACAATTGACTAGATTAAATACAATCGCTGGTATTTGTGTTGTCTAGATTCATCAGTTTTACTCATTTGAATGTTGTCGTGAATTTAAATCTAATCGCTGGTATTGGGTTAATTTATGGGGTAAGAGTTAACTTAGAACGCTGGTGTCTAGTTAACTAAAATTAAGGTGAAACAGAAATTAAATTTTCAATGATGAGTATTCAATGTGAATTAATTATTTTTAGGGAATCGATGATCGAATGAATAATTTCAAGAGTGTAGTCGATCGATACCAAGTCTCGTTAGTTTATTGATCTTTCTTATTTTAATTCTTGCATAGTAGTTAATAAAATAAAAAAAAAAACCCGTTTTATTATTTTTAGTATTTTAAGAACACTATTTAAATTTCACTTTCCTCGTGGAAACGATCCCTACTCACACTACTGCATATTTTTTTATCTGATTTGAGTTGGGTAATTTGGGCGTGACACGACTTAGCGCTACCAGTAACCCGTATCCGAAATTCAATACTTTTATTGCTTGTGGGATAATTGGATCTTCCACCATCCGAGCTCCCAGCTCAAATTCATAGGCTTTCAAACCTGCAAAATATTAATGGGTAATTAATAATGTGATCATGTTTAGATTAAGTAAAACATGATTAAAGAAGCTTCATATAAGTCTAAGGACTTCAGAAATGAACTCAGAACGATCGAAAATGGCCCGAAGGAACAGCCAGGATCGGACGGTCCATTGGATGATCGAACGTTCTGTTCTGGATGACATCAGCAAGATGATGTCATTGCTTACAAACTTGACGTGACATCATAATAAACGATCTCAGATCGGATGCAACGTTCTAAACGGACGCAACAATTGGAGGAACGGACGTTCCGTTCTGCGTCTATGAATAGGGGTGCCGAGGCCTCATTTCAACTTGCCCCTTTCTTCTCTTCTCTCTCGTTCTTAGCTCTTTCTAGTCAGATCTAGGAAATTCTAGGCGTCCTATTGGAAATCCCGAAGTAGCAGAGCAATCCTGACGTCGTAGCGGAGCTATGCCTAAGTTTTGAGGTAGTCGCCATCAGCGGGCTGACGATGGACGCATGTATAGCTATGGTCTCCTTCAATTATTTAGGAGTATCTATTAGCTTAGTTTAGGCTTTTAGAGCTTAAATAATGATGCATGGGTATTTGCATTGTAGAGCTGATGATAGGCTTGAGAACATAGAGTGGGACTGCTAAAAACTGCCTTAGAAAGGTATGTAAGTACTGACTGAGATAAACAGATGGTATGCATGCTTATATGTTTCATTTATGTGCTATGTTTTGCATGGATTATTATGTGTCATATTGAGCATGTACATCTTTTGAGATGAGCCATGTAGGGCCGCTCAGCCTTGTTTGGACGGTTGATGTCGAGCGCCCCGCGACCAATGGGTTAGCCGGCACTGGCATCTGTAGGACACGGTCCACGTCCAGTAGAAATGAGGAGTGTACTCAGTGGTTTGTCTCGGGTTGTACCACTCATATCCTAGGTGTCATTCTGAGCAGATTGCATACAGTTATTCCAGATATGGATACCTTGTCACATTTACTTGCAGGCATCATGTTTGTATGTTACCCGTACTTTCGTATAGAGCGTAGTAGCTCAAGTCCAGTGTTTTTTATGTCTGGACACCCTATTCAACGGGTCAGATACAGGTACAGGTGGTGTACCCAGTAGCTTGGAATGGCCAGTGACCGTGGAGGCAGCAGGATTAGCTGTAGGTTTTAATTTTCCCTTAGTCTTGATTATTCGATTGGGTTGTATATTGGTTTATTTAACCGGTTGTATTCTGCAGGTTAGATTTTATTTCAGTCTTCTGCAGCGATTTATTTTAAATGCATGCTTAATTATGCTCTAACTCTGATTAGGTAGTGGATCCGAGTAGGGTTGCTACATAGGCGATCTTGCCTATAGACTTGCATTGCCTCCAGCTCTATCTGGGATACATGATGTCTTTCATGTTTCTATGCTACGGAAGTATCAGCCTGATATTTCTCATGTACTTCAGCCAGACGAGGCTGAACTTGACAAGACATTGAGCTATTTTGAGAAGCCAATACAGATATTGGATCAGAAGGAAAAGAAACTCAGAAACAAGACCATTCCGCTAGTGAAAGTTCAGTAGAGTCGTCATGAAGTTGAAGAAGCTACTTGGGAAGTTGAATCAGATATGAGACATAGATTTCCAGAGCTATTTCACTTATGTGAGTTCTTATTCAGTATTTCTGTTATTTCTTTATCTTATATGTGTCCAGGTTGCTTTCGATTTCGAAGACAAAATCACGTCTAAGAGGAGGAGAATTGTGAGATTATTTAATTTTAATTCGAGAATATTTAGTTTGAGAATTTTTGGAGTTTAGAAGTAAATTCTAATATTTTTAAATTATTTAGGATTGAAATTTAATTAAAAAGATTTCACAGGGACGGATTTGCAAATAGTGAAGAATTGAGGGGCCAAAGTGAAAAAATGGTTTTTTAGTAGGGGACACTTGTCTTGTTAGCATATTAACGTGTATATCATGAATTCAGATCAGAATGGAAGCAAAGAAATCGAAAACTCAGAATTCCCAACTTCATTTTCACCTTCAAATTTTGATTTCTCAAGATCCGGTCATCCGATTTCAATTTCGAACATAGTTCCGCGATACTTGCAAGAAGATATTCTATTTGATGTAATTATTATGATGTTTCCAGAATATTTCGAAAATGGGATGATGTAGAATTCAGAATTTGAATGTATATTTATGTTCTAGAGGTTGTATACATTGATATATCGAAATCGGATCGAAGAACGGACAACGATTGAAATTGATATGAATTTTCCAGCATGGTTCGAAACTCATGACATCTGATGTGGTTGTATTTGATGATATGTTGCTGGTATAAGATGTTTATGAAGTTGTTTTGAATGATAGAGTTGTTAGATTTCAGTTTCAGTTACCGATTTTGTACCGTTACGCCGTCAAGTCAAGAATTGGCTAGTATTGGATTCTCTTTGATTGAGCTGAGATATATGTGAGTTCATTGCTGATATTCCTAGCTATATTGCTGTGTTTTCAGAATTAAACAAGGGATATCGACTCGAGAAGTTGCGGCATCGAATTGAAAGAATATTGAACAAGGTTGGTGATTTCTAGCCTTGAGATTTGATAAGAGTTATGCAGATTTTGATAGCCTTTGTTATGCTGCAGCTTGTGAAGATTAAAGAGCTTTGAAACCGAGATAAGAAGATATAATACAACCTTAGAGTAAAGGGTTTTGATCACTCAATATGACTCTATTGAGTGCCCTTTCTAAAACCACATACTATGTGCTTAATTTCTCTCGATTGTATAGATGATTGCTTGCTTGATTTAGCTTGCCTTTTGTTTGGCCTTTACTCTTATGCTACTATACTTTGATGCATTCATATTGAGCCAAATTTTTATCGAGATGTTGATGGTTGATTTGCCAAGAGATAGAGGATGTTTGGACTTATATTGAGGAGCTTTAGCGATTGACGTATTCCTATAGCGAGAATCTCGATACAGTGGGCCAAAGTTCGGGAATGGGAGTGTTGGTGGGAGATTTGTTTTGTTCTTCTTCCCAGGGATCCCAAAAAGAGAACCGATATCGAGTTTTGAAACTGATTTTAAATCATGCATTTCTTTAGTTGTTATTAGAAGAGTTTCTAATCCTTTGATGAATGCTTGATTTACTTCATGCTGATATGCGTATATGTTGTATTGCCTAAGATGAAATGCATGTTTAGTTGTTTTATACTGGGATTAAATTCTCACCGGAGATATCTGGCTATTGCTTTATTTGTATGTGTGCATGGCAATAGGTGGGGCAGGAGCTGGTCAGAGACGACAAGAATAGATCGAGATTGAGATATTAGACATGGATACTTCGGGTTTTGAGTAGAGTTTTATGTCATAACTTTGCTGTAAACTCAAAGGCTTGTGAAATATACCAACTAGACTTGTGTTGTAGTAACTTAGAGAGTTTTGTACATTTGGTATCAACAGAGAACTCATGTTGAACAAAGATGTTGTTTGCATGTCCTCAATTAAGTTATCATGTTTGTTTCGTTTATTGGAAACCTTATTAGATGTATATAGATGGTTATACATCACTAGATCAGCAAAGGACAGCAAAAGAGCAGAAGTTCAGATGTACGGGCAGAGTACAGCTCGCTCGAGCGCCATATGGTGCGCTCGAGCGAGCCTTGTTGGGTTGGAACCCGAGGATTGCTTGCTCGAGCAAGCCATGCTCGGGTCCTCCTTTAAAAAAAATAATTTTTTTAGATAGTTTGCTAACCTCTTTGCTTGAACTTCATTAACTAAGATTAATTACCCAATAAGAATTTAGATTAGCACACGAGATCCCCACATAAGTACTATTTCGAACTATTAGTTCTCCAAGATCTTTCATAAATTTCTTCATAAATATGGGGGGGTGATAAGATAATAGTTTTTGCAGATAATCTTTTTGCTCTGCAAGAATATGCAATAAAGCTTCAAAAACCTATGATAATGGTGAAACTAGGTTTGCTTTTTAACATTATTCTATTGAGTTTTGACATGCTTATAATGTTTTAATATTATTATTTCGTAATAATTGGGTTGTGTGATTCACAGCCACGCTGAAAGAACTAAAATTCTTGATGCATTTAAAACCAGTCAGGACGTGAACACCGTTTTCCTCTCGAAGGTATGTATGCACGTTATTGCCCAAGTATTGACTTCCTCTTGGTAGAGCTATGTGAAGAGACCATTTTTTTTCCCAATGTTCTTGAATCCGTCTATGTGCTACTATGTAGCATGTGGTGATGCGACAGTGTGTGCTTTCCTGGACTCATACAAGATGTTTAGAAGCGATTTTTGTTTAGAAGCAAGTCGATTATAACATGATTAGTCTTTATTTGATGTTCTGTCATTTTGTTATGTGTTATGCATTTGAAATGTGTGTTTGTCGCCGATGAGGAATGTGCCTTGTATACAAATCTTCAGCTAAGCTTTCTTGCTTAGGATAGTCGACAAGAAATACAAGGTGTTTCGGAACAAACACATTCCTCTAGTCATGGTTCAGTAGCAGCGTCAAGTCATTGAGTACGCAACTTGGAAGTTAAAGAGTCATATGCATTCTGAAGAGACGACTTGAGAGTTAAAGAGTCGTATGCGTTCATTAGATATCATATTTATGGTATTTTGAGATAATTTCAAACGTTTTATTTGTTAATGTTTAAATCAAATAAATATCTAGTGCTGTTTATTTGAGATTGACTTATTCGATTGATGAACCATACAATTGGCTATTTATTGTTCCAGCAAACGTCTACCATGGCGGTTTGATAAATGATAGGATAGATGGTCTATGAACTTGGGACCATAGACATTATATATTACACTATACAGTATTTCCATTCATTATCTCCCGCATAACAACTATTGATCTTTGTCATACATATATATATATTTTTATATCATATCATATTATCATCTTCATATCATCATATTATAAAGAGAGAGTACTTTATCATAACTATCTTGGTATGATCATTTCAAATTTGCAATTATATCCTTCATTTTTAATTAATAATAATTATTTTTGGTCCATCATCTTTCAATATTTTTAATCTTATTTTTTAAACTAATATAAATTAGCACAAATTTTTTAGAATAAAAGAAATTATCCATTTAACCCTAAAAAATATGATTAGGTCTTGAGACGGTCTCACGGATCTTTATTCGTGAAACGGATTGACGTCATGGCCATATTTATAATACAAAATAATACTTTTGACGTAAAAATTAAAAACTTTTTTATTGTTGACTCAAGTAGGAGATTCGTCTCACAAAATTGACTCGTGAGTTCGTTTAACAAGAGTTTTTGTGAAACATATTTGTAGTGACCCGCACCGTGATCACCAACTAATCAGAAGCTTAAGCATGCATTTAACTTAAATAATAAATCATCAGAATAACAGCGAAAAATCATAAATAAATCCCCAAATAAAATAATTATGATACAACCAAATCGAATGCCCAAATGTATCAGAGACAAAATCCTAGACAGATATCCTTGCTGATCATCAATCACCTAGCTCTCCTGGAACCACCCGCCTCATCCAGCCGCAAACCTGCCCCATGGAATAGGGTGTCCAGATACAACAAAGTACGGGATGTGAGCATGATAAGCTCAGTACAAGAGTATGAGTATACGGTATTATATGTGCATATATGCAAGTGAACTGTGTACCAAGACACGAGGTCAAGAATATCTGATCAAGAACAAACTTGGGTCCTGGTATGTGCCACGCTGAGCCGTCGCTACAGTAGGTGACCAACATACTCAAAAGCCCTGATGGTGACCTAACACAAGTACACATGTCCAACCAAATATCAGTTACCTAACACGAGATTCGTGTCCAACTGATTTTGGTGACCTAACATATGTCTCTGTGTCCAACCATCTACTGACAGGATAAATATCCCAATAACGGATATTGCAAGGATACATGCTCAATATGCTCATGTATGCAACATACAGTCATGACATGTTGTATATAAAGGCATATAAAACATGCAATCACATAATCCATGCAAACACATAATACACGCATACTCAATCTGGATATCTCGAATAATACTTCCGTACCTTACTAAGGCAGATCCTAGAAGCTCCCATCGAGGTACAAGCCTACCATGCAACACTACAACATAAATAACCATGCATTACCTAGCATGCCAAACATCACCTATTAGGCTCTAAAAGCCTTAATTAAACTATAACCTACTCCCTATTTACTATAGGGAACCAAAGTCATACCTTCGTCCGTCGTCAGCCCGCTGATGACGCATGTTCCAGAGCCTGGGCATAGCCTAGCTACGACCCCTAGACGCCTCTCCAGAGCTCCGCCGCCTGGCTGCTACTGCGGACACTGTCCGCTATGAAAATATACTATTTCCTACTCCAACTCTTAAAGAAAGAGTCCCGAAGATCTTAAATAGAGCGATTACTGGGAGAGGAGAGGAATTTTTGCACTTAAAAATGAGGGATTCGGACCCCTATTTATAGGTGAAGTTCGGACGGCCCGAACTGCCACTTGTCCGAGCTTTTTCGACACTTGGGCTCTGTTGAGTTCGGACGGTGGTAGCGCTTATCGCGTACGCCCAAATTACCCGACTCAATCAGATAAACAAATTAATGTAGTAGTGTGAGTAGGGATCGTTCCCACGAGAAAAGGGAAATTTAAAAATGTTCTTTAAAATAAAAAGGGGGTTTTCAAGTTCGGATTAACTCTAAAAAATTTAAACAACTAAAATTCACTGGCATGCAAAAATTTAATAAAGATTGGGGAAATTCAATAAGAGACAAGCCTTGGTTTCGGTCAACTACACCCTTGATTTTATTCGTTCGATCATTGATTATCTAAAAATCTTTAATCACGTAGAATATTCATCATTGGAAATTGAATTCCTGTTTTACCTTAATCTTAGTTAACTAAACACAAGCGTTCTAAGATAACCCTTATCAATGAATCAACCCAATACAAGCGATTAGATTTAAACTCACGATAGCATGCAAACTAGTAAAACTAATAAATCTAGACAACTCATACACAAGCGGATGAATTTAGCCTAGTCAATTATTATCCCTACAATTCCTAACCTCACAAGCGGACGATTATTAATTGTAGTTGCTTCGCAAATTAGATAATTCGAACAATTATGGATTCAAACTCTAATTTAGCAGTAGATTATATATAAGAATTATCAGGTGATCAATCTAATAATCAAACATACAATCATGAAATAAATCAGAATAATACTTGATACTCAACAATAATCAAAATCTGTAAAACATGAATCTCTCGAATAAATTAATCAAGGGCTTCGTCTTCCTTAACCAAGTATTAAAAACTAGCCAACACAATTCATGAAGAACAAAGTAAAAATTATAAGAAAAGATGGAATTCTAGAATTCTTAGAAAAACCTAGTCTCCTGTTGGAAAACGTGGCGATCAGATCAATCAAAATTGATACCCGGTGCAGCGGAAGTTTAAAAATTTTATATGGAACGATTCCATAGTGGGTATCAAAACCTTACGATTAAATTGTGTGTGTAAAAATTAAATAACAATTATAAATTTTTACCTTCAATCTCGAATCGAGATTTTGGACACCAACAGATTGCTCTGCTCTTGTTGTATATCCCTGGAACTGATGGACTTCTTCAATCAGGTCCACGAACGGATATTTAATCCCTCTGATAGATTGCACTAGAAAATCTATCAGAAGTTTCTACGAAGAGATTAACGAATTTGATCCGTTAAACCAGACTGTAATTCAAAATTCACAGACTGGATTTTACCGAGCAGAGGGGAGAGGGGGTCGGCCACTTCAGAGGAAAATCACTAGGGTTTTTCGAAAATTTTGTGACCTGTTGTGTGTAATTTCTGTGCTGCAATAACTTATTTATAATGTAGGCCGCTAACAGCTTAGGGCCCATTAGTCATAAGTTCAAGCCCGACAAGCAAGGCCCGCATGTTCAGAAATTAATATAAAATTCATCATGACTCCGATTGATAAACCGATTTCACCAATGTGCACAGAAACCATTTCTGCACCTTTTAAAGTCAAGATAAATTTTTCTGAATGCGAATTCAGTGATTTCCAAAAATGCCCATCCCTATGTCATTTTAGGAAATCTTACTCCTCTACTCTTAATTAAGAAGTCCAACTTCTTTGTTCATTAAATTTAACTCTTTAAATTTAACTATCTCAACGGGGATTAAAAATCCATTACTCTGTGTGACCCTCAATGGTTCAGGGATACAGCTAGCCGTGGGCTCACAACTCCTTGTGACTCGGAACAACAATTTCCGACATGCCCATCGAATCATGGTAAGAGCGCCTAGCAACATCGCCCCATGATTCCCTAGGTATCACTGATAGTGCCTGCAAGAACCAATAGATTTTGGTTAGCGTACAGTACGGTCCCTTCATCCAAATATCCCGATCGAATCAACAACCATTGGTATATCGAGAGTCGTTCGAGATTCGATAACTATGCAATACATCTTGAAGATCAAATAGTGACATCGCATGTGCTACTAAGAAACCATTTCTTAAAACACATCATGTACTCTGGCCAGAGATTCGTCACACTAATATCTCCTCAGATCGCATAGGATATCCACACTCGCAAGTATGTGGTGAATCCTTGTCAACAAAGCATCGACTCCTATATGTGTTGTAACTGTACCCAATCCCGACACCTGATGACCCCAATAGAGTCGGTAAACGAGTCAAAGCACAGTACTAGCATATAGAGTCTCAATGATGTTTCAAGTAGTAAGGACTAATGGTGTACAACCAAAACCGCGGACTTTATCCACTCGATAAGTGATAACCACTTGGAAAGTCCGGATAGGGTAGTTCGATCATTCATCATATGAATATCCATTTGCATGCTTCGAACATCTCTATGTTCCCTACCAATGAAACGTGGTACTCTGCATCGCAAATGCTAGTCTCAAACTCGAGCGATCCTTATCCTTATTATCGGACGGCTCAATCGACTAGGAACAGTTTAGAATACACAGTGACTATAAGATGTGTTTCATGATAGACATCTCCATGTTCTACCACATCTTACATACACTATAGTATATTCAAGGTCTTTATCAAAACAACAATAGTATATCACAATATAACAATATGAAGAAAGATAAAGTCATTGCCATTAATAAAAGTGTAAATTATATTAAACATAAGATTGTTTATACAAAGAGTCATCAAAGCCCTTAGCCACAAGTTGGCTCAACGGGCACCCACTTTTTCAATCTCCCACTTGCCCTAAAGCCAACTAGTCATACTATGTAGACCCATTGCTTCGCGATGTTTGTCAAATAATGGTCCTGGCAAGGGCTTAGTAAGTGGATCAGCAATATTGTCTGCAGAGGCCACTCTTTCGACAGTGATGTCTCCTCTTTCCACAATCTCCCGGATGATGTGGTATTTCCTCAGTACGTGTTTGGATCTTTGATGAGACCTTGGTTCCTTTGCCTGAGCAACGGCACCCGTGTTGTCACAGTACACCGGGACTGGACCAACAACTTCAGGAATGACGCCCAACTCTTGGACGAAATTCCTCATCCAAACGGCCTCTTTAGCAGCAGCTGATGCTGCAATGTATTCTGCCTCAGTGGTGGAATCCGCTGTGGTGTCCTGCTTGGAACTCTTCCAAGAGACAGCACCGCCATTGAGCATGAACACAAATCTAGAGGTTGACTTCGAGTCATCCACGTCACTTTGGAAGCTAGAGTCGGTATAGCCTTCCAATTTTAGTTCTCTTCCTCCATATACCATGAACATATTCTTAGTCCTTCGTAAGTACTTAACAATGTCCTTCACGGCTTTCCAATGCATTTGACCGGGATTAGCTTGATATTTGCTCGTGACACTCAGAGCAAATGCTACATCCGGTCTGGTAGATATCATCCCATACATGATACTACCTATGGCTGACGCATATGGTACATGTGTCATTTTCTCTATCTCATCATCTGTCTTGGGACACATAGACTTGGATAGAGAAACTCCATGACACATGGGTAGATGTCCTCTCTTGGACCCATCCATTGAAAACTGTTTCAATATGGTGTCGATGTAGGTTGATTGAGTGAGTCCTATCATTCTCTTAGATCTATCTCTATAGATCTGTATCCCTAGAATATAGGATGCCTCACCCAAATCCTTCATCGAGAATCTACCTGATAACCATATTTTTGTTGACTGCAACATCCCTACGTCATTCCCAATGAGTAGGATGTCATCAACATAAAGTACTAAGAATGTCACAGCATCCTTAACTACTTTCTTGTACACGCATGGTTCCTCCGGGTTCTTGATGAAACCAAAGTCCTTTATTGTTTCATCAAATTTCTGGTTCCAACTTCTTGATGCTTGTTTTAGACCATAAATTGATCTCTGAAGCGTGCATACCTTATGCTCGCTTCCCATGGATGTGTACCCCTCAGGCTACTTCATATAGATTTCTTCCTTAATGTCTCCATTAAGAAAAGCAGTCTTCACATCCATTTGCCATATCTCATAGTCATACCAAGCAGCTATGGCAATAAGGATTCTTATGGACTTGAACATTGCAACTGGTGAAAAGGTTTCATCATAGTCAACTCCTTGTCTTTGAGTATAACCTTTCGCCACCAATCGCGCCTTGTAGGTCAATACCTTACCATCAGGCCCAAGCTTTCTCTTGTAGATCCATTTACACCCTATTGGAACAATTCCATCGGGAGGATCTACTAAAGACCAAACTTGGTTTGTATGCATCGAATCTATTTTCGACTGCATAGCTTCAAGCCATAAATTTGAATCCGCATCAGAAATTGCTTCCTTGAAGTTTCTTGGATCACATCCAACATCGGGTTCATCTTGATCCCCTTCAAGAAGAAGACCATATCTAATAGGAGGTCTAGAAGTCCTCTCGGATCTTCTAGGTATAGGCGTGTCTATCAATGGTTCCTGAGGTGTAGGATCGTTATTTTGTATTTCGGGTTCTTCTCGAATTTCTTCGAGTTCCATCATCTCGCCTTTCTTATCCAATAAGAACTCCTTCTCCAAGAAGGTGGCATTCCTTGAAACAAACACCTTTGTTTCAGCAGGATAATAGAAATAATATCCGATTGAATTCTTCGGATACCCTACAAAATAACATAAGGTGGATCGACTATCCAACTTATCTCCCACTGTCTGCTTCGCGTAAGCAGGACATCCCCAAATCCTCAAGTACGAATACTTAGGAGCTTTGCCATTCCATAACTCGTATGGTGTTTTGTCCACTGCTTTAGTGTGGACGTTGTTCAACAACAATACCGCCGTTTCAAGCGCATAGCCCCAAAACGAAGGTGGAAGCTCAGTGAAGCTCATCATGGATTGAACCATGTCCAACAAAGCTCGATTACGACGCTCCGATACACCATTCAGCTGTGGTGTCATAGGAGGAGTCCACTGAGAGAGAATATCATTCTCTTTTAGATAGTCCAAAAACTCGGTACTTAAGTATTCTCCACCTCGATCCGATCGAAGTGCTTTAATACTTTTACCTAGCTTGTTTTCTACTTCAGCCTTGAATTCTTTGAACTTTTCAAATTCTTCAGACTTATATTTCATTAAATATAAATACCCATACCTTGAATAATCATCAGTAAAGGTAATGAAGTAGGTGTGGCCAAATTGAGTACCAACTCTAAATGGACCACAAACATCTGTATGGATCAAATCCAACAGATTTTGACTAAGCTCAGGTTTCCCCTTAAAAGGAGATTTAGTCATTTTCCCTTTTAGGCAGGATTCACAAGTAGGTAGAGAGTTAATATCAGACATATCAAACATGCCCTCTCCCACTAGCTTGTTCATCCTCCTTGAGGAAATATGACCTAGCCTAGCGTGCCAAAGGTTTGCCGGGTTTTGGCTATCGATTTTCCTTTTGTTTGTTGTTGCCGGTTTATCAACATAATTTATTGGAACGTCTTTTAGTTTTAAGTTATATAGATCGTTTTCAAGTTGTCCATTTCCAATCAAACATTCATTCTTGTAAATATTGCAAATCTCATTCACAAAATTGCAAGAATAACCATCTCTATCAAACATAGAAACAGAAATAATGTTTTTAATCAAATTCGGAACAAATAAAACATCTCTCAAAAGTAACTTAAAACCGTTCTGCAAAATTAAATAAATATCTCCCACAGCTTTAGCTTCAACTCTGGAACCATTTCCGAGCCTCAGCTGGGTCTCACCCATCCTTGGCTTATTACTTCTTGTCATCATTTGCAACCCATTGTAAATGTGAGATCTGTATCTGGTATCCAATACCCAAGAAGTAGTATTATGTAAAACATTTATTTCAATGTAAAACATACCCTTTGCAGTTCTCAACTGCTCGAGGTATTCCTTGCAGTTACGTTTCCAATGACCGGGTTTCTTGCAGTAATGGAAAACTTGTTTAGACTTGTCGAATTTTTCATGTAACATTTGGCCTTGAGATCATGGTCCAACCATTTCTCTAGTTCGGCCAACCTTTCGGCAGTTACATCAGCTGAGGCTGTTTTCGGAGAAGCCTTTTCTAACATTTTAGAAAATCTTTTCCGAACTCATGACAATCTTAACTTATGGAACCATTCCGTATAGTTGCGCCAGAAAGTTTGTTTTGTTCGAGAACATGTGGATTACGAATTCATTGTAATGAAATACTGAGTTGAAACAGACAATAATCGATGATTGTTTAATAATTTACTAAGACATAAAATAGGCGTAATTTATTTTATGAATCTCACTCCCACTATTTTAACGATTTCACTACCCTCTAGTGAAAACGGGAAACTGTTTTCCTTAGTGGGAACATGGAGTCCAATTGACAAACTATGGTCCCGAATAATATCATCCAACCATAATTTTCAAAAGGTAGAGCCCAATTGCTTCCAAAGCAACCTCCACGTTTTTACCTCATGTCCAATAAGGGCCCAATAATATGATGCCGTTTATTGTGACATGTCAAGATGACCCATCAATATTAAGTTGTGATGGACGGTCGCCATGTGGATCCCCCAATAATATGAGCCGATCCCATGGGAGTTCCACCCAACTTACAACATGTGTCGATCCAATGTACAGCTTTCCGACGAACGGGCCCCCCCAATAATATGAGCCGGACCATATCCACGGGTAGCATCTCATACATTGATCGTTGATGGAAGGTAGGAACATTTAAACAAATTTAAATTTCCTTTATTTATCTTGATATCAATTTTAAATCATATTTAAAATGAGGGATTTTAATTTTGAAAATTTGTCTCATCATTTTTAAAATTTTGTATGCTTGCCGGATTCACACAATTTTGTCTAAAACATCTCATATCACATATTATATAGGATGATCGATTCCATTTCTAATTGACCCGTGGTTGCCAATCACGAGTCTTAGTCCAATCCTAGGTAATATGCAGTATGCAATGCAATCCTATTACATTGAGCTTCCAATTTACATTTCTTCTGTCTTTATTGTCTGCTGGGCCCACCTCCATCTTCAAATCTTGATCTCCCACTAAATCTAATGTATTTACAATAAATAACAATGACAAGTAGGGGATACATTTTAAGGGGTGGGAACGGGCCATAAACCAAGCCCACTTTTATTACATATGACAATTCATATTGGGCCATAAACCAGGCCCATTAATAAATCCAACAACAATAAAAACAAATGTAAATTCCTAACATACACCTACAAAATTGGTCATGGCAATCGATCATCCTTATCCAATAACATTTAATTCAAAATTAATTTATTGGATAACATGCAATGGCAATTTAAACTTAAAAGGATAAAATCATATTTCATATATAAAATCTCATTTTACATACAAAATCATATTTTATCTTTTTATCAAATAAAATCATATTTTATCTATAAAATCCAATTTTATACATAAAATCATATTTTACTCAATATATCCATAAGATCATATCTTATCATCAATTGTACCAAAAATAATTAATTTCAAAATTCAATTTAACGGATAAAATATTTAAATTTTCCAAAAATTCAAATTTATCCAAAAATCAATTTTAAAATTTTGGGACTCGAACAATTCGATCCGACGCCTCGTGAACCAATCAAAAACAATTTTCGATCGGACCAAAAATAGAATTTTAACATATTAAAATTTAATTTAAAATTAAAAAAATAATTTTTCCGCGGGCCGCCCGGGACATTCCCGGGCTGCCCGCGCCCCATAGGGCTCGGGCCGGGCAGCCCGGCTGCCCCTAGGGCAGCGCCGTGCGCTGCCCGGGGCAGCGACCATCGCTGCCCCCCCCCCCCGGGCAGCGATCCAATCGCTTCCCGGGTTTTTGCCCGAAATTTTTTTTTTATTTTTAAAATATTTATTTTGTTTCAAAAACCGAGGCTCAAAAAATTTTTGTGCAATCGATTAATTTAATCGCTTGATCTGAGCAACCTGGCTCTGATACCACTGTTGGAAAACGCGGCGATCAGATCAATCAGAATTGATACCCGGTGCAGCGGAAGTTTAAAAATTTTTATATGGAACGATTCCATACTGGGTATCAAAACCTTACGATTAAATTGTGTGTGTAAAAATTAAATAACAATTATAAATTTTTACCTTCAATCTCGAATCGAGATTTTGGACACCAACATATTGCTCTGCTCTTGTTGTATATCCCTGGAACTGATGGACGAACTGTTCTTCAATCAGGTCCACGAACGGATATTTAATCTCTTTGATAGATTGCACTAGAAAATCTATCAGAAGTTTCTACGAAGAGATTAACGAATTTGATCCGTTAAACCAGACTGTAATTCAAAATTCACAGACTGGATTTTACCGAGCAGAGGGGAGAGGGGGTCGGCCACTTCAGAGGAAAATCACTAGGGTTTTTTGAAAATTTTGTGGCCTGTTGTGTGTAATTTCTGTACTGCAATAACTTATTTATAATGTAGGCCGCTAACAGCTTAGGGCCCATTAGTCATAAGTTCAAGCCCGACAAGCAAGGCCCGCATGTTCAGAAATTAATATAAAATTCATCATGACTCCGATTGATAAACCGATTTCACCAATGTGCACAGAAACCATTTCTGCACCTTTTAAAGTCAAGATAAATTTTTCTGAATGCGAATTCAGTGATTTCCAAAAATGCCCATCCCTATGTCATTTTAGGAAATCTTACTCCTCTACTCTTAATTAAGAAGTCCAACTTCTTTGTTCATTAAATTTAACTCTTTAAATTTAACTATCTCAACGGGGATTAAAAATCCATTACTCTGTGTGACCCTCAATGGTTCAGGGATACAGCTAGCCGTGGGCTCACAACTCCTTGTGACTCGGAACAACAATTTCCGACTTGCCCATCGAATCATGGTAAGAGCGCCTAGCAACATCGCCCCATGATTCCCTAGGTATCACTGATAGTGCCTGCAAGAACCAATAGATTTTGGTTAGCGTACAGTACGGTCCCTTCATCCAAATATCCCGATCGAATCAACAACCATTGGTATATCGAGAGTCGTTCGAGATTCGATAACTATGCAATACATCTTGAAGATCAAATAGTGACATCGCATGTGCTACTAAGAAACCATTTCTTAAAACACATCATGTACTCTGGCCAGAGATTCGTCACACTAATATCTCCTCAGATCGCATAGGATATCCACACTCGCAAGTATGTGGTGAATCCTTGACAACAAAGCATCGACTCCTATATGTGTTGTAACTGTACCCAATCCCGACACCTGATGACCCCAATAGAGTCGGTAAACGAGTCAAAGCACAGTACTAGCATATAGAGTCTCAATGATGTTTCAAGTAGTAAGGACTAATGGTGTACAACCAAAACCGCGGACTTTATCCACTCGATAAGTGATAACCACTTGGAAAGTCCGGATAGGGTAGTTCGATCATTCATCATATGAATATCCATTTGCATGCTTCAAACATCTCTATGTTCCCTACCAATGAAACGTGGTACTCTGCATCGCAAATGCTAGTCTCAAACTCGAGCGATCCTTATCCTTATTATCGGACGGCTCAATCGACTAGGAACAGTTTAGAATACACAGTGGCTATAAGATGTGTTTCATGATAGACATCTCCATGTTCTACCACATCTTACATACACTATAGTATATTCAAGGTCTTTATCAAAACAACAATAGTATATCACAATATAACAATATGAAGAAAGATAAAGTCATTGCCATTAATAAAAGTGTAAATTATATTAAACATAAGATTGTTTATACAAAGATTCATCAAAGCCCTTAGCCACAAGTTGGCTCAACGGGCACCCACTCTTTCATCTCCTCCCTACGTTTCCTCCCCTTCCTCCGATAATAAAAACTCTCCTTCTTGGTAACAAATCGTCCAAAGATAAGCCTAGGAATTAAAACAAGAGTTTCCAAAACATAAATTCTTCCAAAAATAAGTCTGTGCGACCGACGGCGCGGGCGCTCCATATAGTGGCGCGCGCGCTCAACCTCTACGCTCTTTCATTCCTCAGAATGGTGCGCGCGCTCATTGTTCCTGCGCGGGCGCTCAATGTCTACGCATTTTCTCCTCTTTTCTTCTCAGCAATGGCGCGGGCACGCCTTAGTATAGAGCGGGCGCTCAATGCTCACGCAAAAATTCCATATTCCTCTAGATCATCGCGCGGGCGCGCCACTCAGCAGGGCAGGCGCTCCTCGCTCTCGAATTTCTCCTTTTCTTCAATTCCTTAAGCCTTCAATTCTTGATCTTTTCTTCCTTCTTTTGCACTTATATCCATCAACTCGATTCCCACGCCTTGTTTCCTTCATATAACAAAAACAACAGAAAAGCGCATAAAATCGACCAATAAAACACAAGAGTCAAGCACAATACTAACAATAGAAGCGCATAAAATGCACTTATCAAATTTCCCCAAACTTAAACTCTTGTTCGTCCCGAACAAAACCAACTTTCTAAAAAGAAACTTACACAACACCCCAGAATCATCAAGAATTATCGTGTATCAATAACCTCAGCAATGAAATCAAAAATTTTTAAATCCAATCACATCACATCCTCCTAACATTGAAAAATTGTTTAAGCAAGAAACATAGCTCAACCTTATATGCTTTTAGACTCCGCAACTCACGTTCACAACATTATCCCCCAAACTCAACGCAAACATCTATAGATCATGAGGACATTTAAGGGAACTCGGGATCAACACACAAGACATTCAATCAAAAATGCTCACAATCAAATTAGCTCAAAAAAGAATAAAGTGTGTGCGTGTTTTGATCAAAATGCATATTCATCAAAAATGTCAATCGACAATCCATAGGCTAAACTCTCACAACCCCTCTCCACTAGTATATTAGGCGACTGTGACTTGGTCCATAGGTCTTATTTGGCTTAAAATGTACAGTTGGGCTTATGGCTACAAACGAAGACAAGAATTCGAAAAGGGAGTAAAATATGATTTTATCTCTTAAATCCACTCCTCTTCATTCACACGACAAACTTTTTCATTCTTTTCAACTCCATTTTTTTTCTTTGCATTTTCATCCCGTTTTTTTTTTAAAAAAAAATTACTACACTTCTGTCGATTTTTCATTGCAATTCTCAACACACTATCCATTTTAAGTATTCAAATCAAGAGTATAAAAATCAAACATGCAATTACTCCCTAAAGGTAGGAAATAGTGTTTAAGCTGCAGGTAGTAATTGTAGGACCTTGGAATAATACCGAATGGGGTTTTATCACACGTTTTCACGCATGCCATTCGTTTTCAATTAGCTCAAAAGGGGTACTAGGGACATAATGTATTCAAGGTGGCTTGAAAGGCTCATTCGAATTAGAAAAATTGCCTATCTCATTCCTAAGTCACAGTATGCCCGTATTGCACCTCGAGGGATGTTCAAGCTAGTTCTAGATTAATCTCTCTCCACAATTAACTCATATGAATTAGACCAGTGCAGAAAAAGAAGAAATCACCAACAGTAAACGGTGATTTTGCACAACAAAAACTCAGCAAATGCACCTCTTGTGCTCATGTATATGTGACAGCTCAAAGGGCAACTATGGACAATGCATGAATAAATAAGTAAAGGCCCAATTGATCCAAACAATGCCTCAATCCTTTCTATTTCTGTCCGTTTCAAATTCAGGGTCAAACGAAATTCACAGAGTATATAAGAGTTTCAAGTCCACTTGGTCGAAGTTTCAAAAAAAATTTGTTTGTCAGGAGGCAGACATTCAAGGACTCAATTTCCCAATTAAAACACTAAACATTGGTTATCTTACCATTGTTCTCAAAAGTGTTGCAACTCATACAACTCACACAAAAACCACTAATCAATAAATTAACAAACTAAACATGGACACACCAACACAACTAACGCTCAATTAAACAAAGTAAAACAAAGCAATACCTAGCATCCTACGGAACTCCCCCCAAACTTAGGTACATACATTGTCCTCAATGATATGACAGTATAAAAGAACAGAACTAGGACATGTACCTCGGGTGATGACCGTCAGTGGTCACCACCATCACCGTCAGGATGTGGATCAGCAGGAGGGTCAGTCGGGCCAAACATCGGAGGCCACTGTGGTCGCAGGGGCAGGAAGCTGGAACCATCAGAAAAGTAGTGTGGGAGAACAGCTGCAGAGAGGTCCATCATGTAGTTCATAAAGATTCCAGACGTCTGCTGCATAGTGCGAATCTCCTCTCTCTGCTGCTGCTTCTCCTGTCGTGATAGGCGCACCTCCTCCTTGAGTCTAGCCAATCGATCAGTCATAGAAGAATCCGACTGATGCTGGGGTGCCTGTGCTCGACGTCCTGCAGCTCTCTCGTCTCTCGCTCACTGCACCGCTTGAGGTATCAAGCGGGTGTGACAGTCAAATGCAATGGCGGTGATGGGCTTCAAAATCTCCTCCGTGGGTCTCCATTCCTCCCCGACCTCCTCACAAAGATCAGAAATAATGACAGGCAATGCAAGACCACCACTCGTCTTGCCGCCTACTATGTGCAGAATAGTCTCTTGACAAATGAGTTCCAAATCAATGGACTTCCCCTCCACAATGCAATAGAGCAATAAAGCGCGATCCCGTGTAACCTCGTGCTCATGGTCGGTCGGCTTCAGACGAGCACAAATAAAATTATACCACAGATTGACCTCATATTGCAGCTCAGTCTTCTTTAACTTGGATGACATACCATCTCGCCCATAGCGCCACTCAGCCCCCGGTCGACAGATGCGACGAATAACAGCGTCGTAATCAATGTCACTGTTTTTGAATTCTTGATATTCGTCGTGATACACCGGAGGAATCTTAAAGAGAGTATTAATGGTGTGGGAGTCGAATGGAACCATTTTCCCACGCACAAGTACCTTCAACTGAACATGTTTCACCTTGAGATTGGCGTAGAACTCTCTAATAACCAAAGGAACAACTGCGTCCTGAGGTTGCTTTGCAAAATCCTGCCATTGTCGGACAACAATTTCCCGACCAACACTCGTCATATGAGTACTAGGGTCAAAACCAATAGATGCATCGAATCCTCGTTCGGC
This sequence comes from Henckelia pumila, assembly GCF_033568475.1. Classification (NCBI taxonomy): domain Eukaryota; kingdom Viridiplantae; phylum Streptophyta; class Magnoliopsida; order Lamiales; family Gesneriaceae; genus Henckelia; species Henckelia pumila. Next base: position 144,907,580 of record NC_133120.1, read on the forward strand.
GAGGATATTCTTCCCAAGCCATTCTTGATAAATTGCAGCCGCCTGGGCGTTCCAGAAACGCTTACTATCTGCGGAAGGGGCGGGGGTAGAAGAAGAAGAGGCCCCAAACTTAATTTTCTTCGTGGGCGCCATAGAACAAACACGTGGTATGCACTCCTGAAAATTCACAAAAACCACAATGCCACACCCTTCTTCCCTCTAACTTCAACAATACACCCACGGCCCGACTCCACCACAATCACCAAACAACCAATGCAGAAATAATATGCCCCCCCCCCCCCAAACTTCAACAAAATTCAAACTTCACAACTTCACAATATGAATATCGGCTTGAAGGAAAGCTTCAAACCCAAAGATGAAAACCAACACTTACCCAATATAAGAACGAACTCGATGTCCGACTTGAAAAGCTCCAAACAACTCCTACTAACAATATGAGCAATCCGACCAAAATCCACGCTTCTTCGACGGGTTGAGAGAAATTGGGGAAAGGATTTGGGAGATTGTAGTAGACAAATCGCTCCAAAGAAGGGATTTGGTGAATGAAATCGATCTCATGAGATTAGTGATTTAGGCATTTAGAGAGGTTTGCAAGAGTTGGGAGAGAAAGTAAGACAACAAACTCGAAAAAGTGTATTATATATCCCGTCGCGCGGGCACTCAATGTTGTGGGGCGCGCGCGCATAAGCTTCGCACAATTTATCTCTCGAGATGGCAGATCGCGCGGGCGCGCATGAAAGTGGGGCGCGCGCTCATGTGCTTCGCATTTGTAAGACTTGGTGCCCAGGGATTGCGCGGGCGCGCAATGTTGTGGGGCGCGCGCTCTTGGCCTACGCAAAAATAAAATTTCCTGACTTTAAAGCTGCACGGGCGCGCGTTAGAGTAGGGCGCGCGCTCTTGGCCTACGCAAAAATATAAATCTGCTGATACAGAGGTGGCGCGGCCGCACAATATAATGGGGCGCGCGCTCTATGGCTTCGAATTGTCCAATTTTCTGCGACAAAACCTGTGGAAAAGTAAAACCATATCAGTTCTCAAGTTACGCAAAATTAATAAAGTAAAAACTAAGACACAAGCATTCTAAGATAACCCTTATCAATGAATCAACCCAATACAAGCGATTAGATTTAAACTCACGATAGCATGCAAACTAGTAAAACTAATAAATCTAGACAACTCATACACAAGCGGATGAATTTAGCCTAGTCAATTATTATCCCTACAATTCCTAACCTCACAAGCGGACGATTATTAATTGTAGTTGCTTCGCAAATTAGATAATTCGAACAATTACGGATTCAAACTCTAATTTAGCAGTAGATTATATATAAGAATTATCAGGTGATCAATCTAATAATCAAACATACAATCATGAAATAAATCAGAATAATACTTGATACTCAACAATAATCAAAATCTGTAAAACATGAATCTCTCGAATAAATTAATCAAGGGCTTCGTCTTCCTTAACCAAGTATTAAAAACTAGCCAACACAATTCATGAAGAACAAAGTAAAAATTATAAGAAAAGATGGAATTCTAGAATTCTTAGAAAAAACCTAGTCTCCTCCCTACGTTTCCTCCCCTTCCTCCGATAATAAAAACTCTCCTTCTTGGTAACAAATCGTCCAAAGATAAGCCTAGGAATTAAAACAAGAGTTTCCAAAACATAAAATTCTTCCAAAAATAAGTCTGTGCGACCGACGGCGTGGGCGCTCCATATAGTGGCGCGCGCGCTCAACCTCTACGCTCTTTCATTCCTCAGAATGGCGCGCGCGCTCATTGTTCCTGCGCGGGCGCTCAATGTCTACGCATTTTCTCCTCTTTTCTTCTCAGCAATGGCGCGGGCGCGCCTTAGTATAGAGCGGGCGCTCAATGCTCACGCAAAAATTCCATATTCCTCTAGATCATCGCGCGGGCGCGCCACTCAGCAGGGCGGGCGCTCGTCACTCTCGAATTTCTCCTTTTCTTCAATTCCTTAAGCCTTCAATTCTTGATCTTTTCTTCCCTCTTTTGCACTTATATCCATCAACTCGATTCCCACGCCTTGTTTCCTTCATATAACAAAAACAACAGAAAAGCGCATAAAATCGACCAATAAAACACAAGATTCAAGCACAATACTAACAATAGAAGCGCATAAAATGCACTTATCATACGGCCCAAAGTGGTTCGAAGGGCCTGAAGTGGTTTGGAGGGTCCGAAGTGGTCCGGGTGCCCCGAACTGTTTTGGTCCTTCTGAACTCATTTTTGGACCCCGAGACCTACCTTACCATTTTTGGACGTTCAGAATCTGATTTTCCACTTATTTTTACCAAATAAGGACTCCTTAAACAATTTTTGAAACTTTTAAAATTATATGTCATTTTTTAACATGTTTAAAATCACTTAATCTTTTAAAATGGAACCGGGCTACTACATTTTCCCCCTACTTAAAATATTTCATCCTCGAACAATCTTAAGTACTGAATGCAGTAAAATACTGAATAAACATCTTTTATTCAAACTGATTCATTTTACAAGTTACAATCTGAAAATACAACAATTCAAAATAGCTCTGGATAATCTGTACACATACGACTCTCAAGTTCCCAAGTGGCCTCCTCAGTGCCAATATATATTGATATCTATCTCATAACTTGAGATAACACCTGAAATGAGAATACTGATTATCCTGCCATGAATAATAACTCCTTTGCTGAATTCTGACTTGCGCTACTAGTTGAACAAAACTGTTTCATCCTTCTTTGGAAAGTCTAAAAACCAATACAACCTAGCAAATCCCTTGAATCGATCTCATCGAATCTAACATATCAATGATCTAAAGCATCCAATAGACATTCCGGAAAATTGGTGACAACAATCCCGCTGGACCAGATAACCTTAGATCTCAGCTGTTATCCTTTTTCCATGTCTAAACACTTGATGCTATCCTGTTAGTATCCATTAAAATTCAAACGCTTGCTAGATCAATTTCTGACACTGAAGTCCCGAAATTACTGCAAATCATTCCTAAGAACTGAATATCTAAGTACTATACTCATCTTATCAGTCTACCAAAAATGAACAATTTCAATCATTCTTTATGCAAAAGAATATTTAGCTCCCCCGTCACGGGGTTATAACATCTGTATCTACCTCAGACAAATAGTTGTAAATAGTCATTGGGCACCAAACTTGCACCAATTTAACTGACCATTTCAAAACATACATGAACACCTAAGTGCTCAGCTTTCACTATCCAAGTGAATTCTCATACTGACGAATCCATGATGTAACTTAGCAGGCTCATGACATCTGTCAATAACTAACTAGATCAATTATCTTCCAATTATTACAGGAAAACTTACCTAAGTAAACTCATCACTTAGAATTTCATGTTCATCTCGTAATCAAGATCCTGATACTTAATTATACCTCTGATAGAATCAGACAATACTAGTAAAACCTCCTGGTTCTCCCCCAGTATCACGTGCAAGAACTACCTGTCTAGAATATTCACTTGTCAAGGAATCCTTTCCAAGACTATTCTGACAAAGAAAACTAAAATATGTATCTCTGATAAAGTCAGACGACAGCGTTCAAATCTCTTGGCACTAATCCAGTACCAATATCAAATTCATAAAAACATTCCTTTTGATAATTATACCCCTTGCTATAACTGTGCAAAATATCAAGACTCGGGTAGCCTCCCCCAATAGCCTATCTGGAATAAACTTCCCAGAAAACACTGGCGTAGGTCGCGCTTCCTATCCCGTCTTGAACAACCCTGCATAGTCCTCAGCACCTGATATAATCTATCACTAAATCTATGATGAAAATCCATCATCAATAACCAATGACCCAAACACTGAGTCATTTCAGACACTATGTCAAACCATTGACTTTTTGAATCGTTTCAGGAGAAATCCTAGAACTGATCACTAGCACAACTCTAACTCCTGGTTATGCAAATATCTATCATACTAAAATGCCTAAGATCATCATGGCGATGGTGATGACGACCCAACGATGCTCTAGATCGTCCTGATCACCCCAGCATCCACCCACGCTACTATGGCTACTTTCGTCACCAAGTCCCGCCATCAATACGATGATCAAAATGTTAAACCCAATTTCACTTGTTGACCCGCACCGTGATCACCTACTAATCAGAAGCTTAAGCATGCATTTAACTTAAATAATAAATCATCAGAATAACAGCGGAAAATCATAAATAAATCCCCAAATAAAATAATTATGATACAACCAAATCGAATGCCCAAATGTATCAGAGACAAAAGCCTAGACAGATATCCTTGCTGGTCATCAATCGCCTAAGATCTCCTGGAACCACCCGCCTTATCCAGCCGCAAACCTGCCCCATGGAATAGGGTGTCCAGATACAACAAAGTACGGGACGTGAGCATGATAAGTTCAGTACGAGAGTATGAGTATACGGTATTATATGTGCATGTATGCAAGTGAACTGTGTACCAAGACATGAGGTCAAGAATATCTGATCAAGAACAAACTTGGGTCCTGGTATATGCCACGCTGAGCCGTCGCTACAGGAGGTGACCAACATACTCAGAAGCCCTGACGGTGACCTAACACAAGTACACATGTCCAACCAAATATCAGTGACCTAACACGAGATTCGTGTCCAACTGATTTTGGTGACCTAACATATGTCTCTGTGTCCAACCATCTACTGAAAGGATAAATATCCCAATACCGGATATCGCAAGGATACAGGCTCAATATACTCATGTATGCAACATACTGTCATGACATGTTGTATATAAAGGCATATAAAACATGCAATCACATAATCCATGCAAACACATAATACATGCATACTCAATCTGGATATCTCGAATAATACTTTCGTACCTTACTAAGGCAGATCCTAGAAGCTCCCATCGAGGTCCAAGCCTATCATGCAACACTACAACATAAATAACCATGCATTACCTAGCATGCCAAACATCACCTACTAGGCTCTAAAAGTCTTAATTAAACTATAGCCTACTCCCTATTTACTATAGGGAACCAAAGTCATACCTTCGTCCGTCGTCAGCCCGCTGATGACGCATGCCCCAGAGCCTGGGCATAGCCTAGCTACGACCCCTAGACGCCTCGCCAGAGCTCCGCCTCCTGGCTGCTACTGCGGACACTGTCTGCTATAAAAATATACTATTTCCTACTCCAACTCTTAAAGAAAGAGTCCCGAAGCCCTTAAATAGAGCGATTACCGGGAGAGGAAAGGAATTTTTGCACTTAAAATGAGGGATTCGGACCCCTATTTATAGGCAAAGTTCGGACGGTCCGAACTGGGTTCGGACGACCCGAACTGCCACTTGTTCGAGCCTTTTAGACACCTGGGCTCCGTTGAGTTCGGACGGTCCGAACTCGGGTTTGGAGGGCCCGAAGTGGTCTGGGTGCCCCGAACTGTTTTGGTCCTTCTGAACTCATTTTTGGACCCCAGGACCTACCCTACCATTTTCGGACGTTTCGAATCTGATTTTCCACTTATTTTTACCAAATAAGGACTCCTTAAACATGTTTTGACAATTTTAAAATTATATGTCATTTTTTAACATGTTTAAAATCACTTAATCTTGTAAAATGGAACCGGGCTACTACAATATTAGTCATAAAAAATTATTATATAAGCACACGACACGTTCATCAAATCGTTGTAACAGATGAAAGTTATGGAAGCTTCACACAATACACATACATATATACATACACATTTTAGGAAAGGGAGTTGATATTTACACTCCATTTTGTGTTATTTACACTCCATTTCATGTGTAAAGTGGGATAAAAATTTATTCACAAATGTAGTGCAAATAACAAAAAATGAAGTGTAAATATCAACTCCCTTTAAAAAAATATCAAGGAAAATGTGATAAATACTTTGGTTAAAATATATTTATTATTTTTTAAAATGGCTTCCGTTGGTTTTAAAAGAAATGAACAGGACCTTAAATATGTGATCGCATGTGTTTAGTAAAATGCATGATATTCAATTTTTTTAAAAAGTTTGATTTGATAACTCGTTCTAAAACGTAAATTAAACTAAAGGTACAACAATAATACAATATATCGATATTTATGTGGTGTAAGAATTATTGTACAAATTTAAAATTATCACGAAATTTATGTGGTGTAAGAATTATTATACAAATGTTGTTGTACTTGTGAATAAATATTTTCTAAATATCCCAAAAAATATCTATCAAAACACAAAAACCCATCACTCGTGAAATTAGAAAAAAACATAGAATATTACATTTAATAGAGAACCTGAAAGCCATTCACAAAATTAAGAAGAAAAGCAAGAAAACCATTTTAGCACATATATCTCTACTCCACCAAAAATACCAATTATACACAAAAAAAAACGCTATAAATTAATGCCCACAAATCTTTTAAATCGGTTCGATAGACACATCTCACAACAAGTATTAAATTCTCATTTACAAAGTAAAAAATTAAAATCAATACTAAAATCAAAATTATTTGTTTTATTTTTAAATAATAATAATAATATTTAATATCAAGCAGGGCTCATTCCCTCCCAAATTTGCCAACTGGTCAACTACTTATTTGGTCTCACTTCACATGGTATACACCCTGGTCCAGTTACACCACACCACATTTTATTTTCATTCGAGCCTTCCACCTTTGCCCCTATGTGACATTGTTGTGTCATGATAACGAAGATAAGTATGTTCATTTGATTGTTTATCATCATTTTATCCGATGTTTCGTTTATATTATATATTATTATCTTATTTATATTTATCGATTTATAATCTTAATATAATGGAGTTGGGTTAACAAGGGCTAGACCGCAAACGATGTCAAGATGAAGAGAAATCAGCCATGATTCTCCATTGATTTTCAAAAAGATGCGACGGAGTTGGAGCAAAAATCAGCGTCAAATTAGAATAACGGTGACTCGGTGAGAGAGGCATACCAGAAATATTTTGAAATATAAATATGATTAAAAATAAGATCCGATTAATGAGATGAATATTTATATTTTAAATGGGCTAATCAATCTCACAAATTAGATTCGTAAGACAGTCTAACAAAAAAGTCACTATTAATAAGAAGAGTGGAATGATATTATTTGAAATAGAATCCGGAGTAAAAGGGGTGGATGCATGGTGATTGCAAATGGAGTTGGAGGGTATGAGCGGCATTTCAATGCGAATGCTGAGCGAACAAATGAGGATAACGATGGATGGGTCCCACAGTGGCAGACTTGAATCCATTTATCAAATCCGGCTCTCAATTGGCTCTCACATCCGCTTCTGTCCCTTTTGGAGGCAATTCTCTCTCTATAAAAATCTCCCATTTAGGCCACAGATCCAGAGAGAGAAAGTTAGGGTTCGCACAGCACAGCAGGATGAGGGAGATTATCAGCATACACATTGGGCAGGCCGGGATTCAGGTTGGGAATTCTTGCTGGGAGTTGTATTGCCTCGAACATGACATCCATCCAGATGGGATGATGCCCAGGTTTTTTTTTTTTTTTTTAAAAAAAAAAAATTTGGTTTACCCCATTTTCTTTTCTGCATTGATCCGTGTGTTCGTGTATTCGGCATTCGTTTTCATGCTGTGGCCTGTGGGATCTTGTGATTTTTCATGTTTTGGTTGTTTTCTCTTCTGGGATGGGATGACCAATTGTTTGTCCCGGATATAGATTTTCTGGCTACGGGTTGTTTCTTAAGGAGTTTTTTTTTGGATTTTTAAGTTTCTTTGGGGCTACATTGTATCTGACACAAGTGTTTGTTAGCTCAATAGATCCGATGTTTTAGAGCAATTGTCGTTTTTAGTGTTGTATTGTTCTTCATAGGTGATTCCTTTTGTCCTTCTCAATTTTACTGATTGCTTATGATGTGTTGATCTATCCTTCTGTGTTATGGGGATTTGAAGAAGGGTGGAATGGGTTGGATTTTGTCTGCTTGTTGGGTTTGATCGGACATCTTTATGAGACATGATTATGTTTAGATATCTGATTCAAAAGAAGGAACTTTATCTAATTAAGCTTGCTTTTTGCTATTTTCAGTTTACTAATTCTGAATTTTGATGCATAAACTACTTGTGGATGTGCAGTGACACGTCGGTGGGTGTGGCCCATGATGCTTTCAACACCTTCTTTAGTGAGACTGGCTCAGGAAAGCATGTCCCGAGAGCTATCTTTGTTGATCTTGAACCTACTGTCATTGACGAAGTCAGGACAGGGGCCTATCGCCAGCTTTTTCACCCGGAACAGCTCATCTCCGGCAAAGAAGATGCTGCCAACAACTTTGCAAGAGGACATTATACAGGTAGAATCTTAATTTGCAGATTTAATGTCGTTTTTGCTTTACTTTTGACATATTGACGCATTGGTTGAATTGATGAACATACAAATTCCTTCGCCCATATTAATTTATTTGCAGTTGGGAAAGAGATTGTTGATCTATGCTTGGATAGGGTGAGGAAGTTGGCTGATAACTGCACCGGACTGCAAGGTTTTTTGGTCTTTAATGCAGTTGGTGGTGGTACCGGTTCTGGTTTGGGTTCTTTGCTATTGGAACGATTGTCTGTAGACTATGGGAAGAAATCAAAGCTTGGTTTCACAATTTATCCTTCTCCTCAGGTACTGAAATTGGACTTCGAGTTTCCCATGTAATCATTAGTCTCCAGATGCTGATACTTCATTAATTCTGGATCTTGATTGCGTGTCTCGATTCCAAGTGGCCTTTCTTGCTAGCTATGATGTCTTAATGACTTTAATTTGGACAATGTGTTTTAATTATGGTTTTTACTCCAAAATGCAGGTCTCCACTGCTGTTGTCGAGCCTTACAACAGTGTTCTCTCTACTCATTCGCTTCTTGAGCACACAGATGTTGTTGTGCTCCTGGACAATGAAGCCATTTATGATATCTGCAGAAGGTCTTTAGATATAGAGAGGCCTACATACACCAATTTGAACCGTTTGATTTCTCAAATCATCTCATCCCTCACTACTTCCCTACGATTTGATGGAGCCATCAACGTTGATGTTACAGAGTTCCAGACCAACCTTGTACCATATCCTCGTATCCATTTCATGCTCTCATCATATGCCCCCGTCATCTCAGCTGAGAAAGCATACCACGAGCAGCTATCAGTCCCTGAGATTACGAATGCAGTCTTTGAACCCTCAAGTATGATGGCGAAATGTGATCCGAGACATGGGAAGTACATGGCTTGTTGCTTGATGTACCGTGGTGATGTTGTTCCCAAGGATGTCAATGCCGCGGTTGCTACCATCAAAACTAAACGAACTGTTCAGTTTGTTGACTGGTAAGAGAACTGCAGATAAATTTCCTACCTGAGGAAGCTGAATTCATATCTTGTTACAATACTAGTAATTTTGCATCTTGGGTGATTTTGTCTTCTACTCCATCCAAATTTATTAGTTTTGACAATTTTCTCATAATTACCCATTTTGCCTGCCTGCCTTCGGTTTTTGGGCTGTTAATTGTTGCATTTATTACCAATTCTGTTTCTTGAGGTTTTGACTTGCACTGTTGTAGATCATGGTAACTTATTACGTTTGATCTTGTGACTTACACAGGTGCCCAACTGGCTTCAAGTGTGGAATCAACTATCAACCTCCAGCTGTCGTACCTGGAGGCGATCTTGCCAAGGTGCAGCGAGCAGTGTGCATGATCAGCAACAACACCGCAGTTGCCGAAGTGTTTTCACGTATTGACATCAAATTTGATCTCATGTATTCCAAGAGAGCATTTGTTCACTGGTATGTTGGCGAAGGAATGGAGGAAGGCGAGTTCAGCGAGGCTCGTGAAGATCTGGCCGCTCTCGAGAAAGATTATGAAGAAGTTGGCGCTGAAGGTGCAGATGATGAAGAGGAGGAAGGTGAAGATTATTAGAGTTGGTTGGCGGGTCGGGTCACATGCATGTTCTGTCAAATCATTGTGGGTTGGCTGTTGGCTAATCTCTCTCCCTACCCTTCATTTGTGTGCTATTATAATTGTTATGTGATCTGTGTATGATGCTGTTCTGTCTTTTGTTGGAAAATTGTTAAATGGTATTGTTATGTGATTTAAGTGATTTTTAAGTTTTAATCATTATGCCAAAAGATTTTTATATTATCAATAAAAATCGGGTGTCGGCCATTTTTTGAACCCAAGATATTTGTCCTCTTGTGATGTATGCAATTGTAAGACTTGAGAGTGAATGGTTCTTGTTGGTTTCGATATGGTGGGAGAATAAGGGGAAGTGCTATGATCCACCGGATGAATTTCACTTGGTAGATTTGGGCCTTTTATGGGGGCCGGATCCCATGAATAGGAGCCCGGGCCTCACATAATTATGTGAGGCTCGGGCTGTTTGGACGGCATATTTCACCCGGTGCAGCATAGAATAAGCCGAGAATCAGTTGGCACGAGATGTGATGTATTTATGATTTGGATGGAATAGGAATTTTTTTCATGATATTTCGTTGGGTTGTAGGTTTTGAAAATCAATTATAATTTATGTAAAGGAATTTAGTCAAGGGTAATTTTGGTAATTTAATAAAATTGAAAGATAAATGTAATATTTGAGATTGTTTATAAGAAACACTTTCAATTTTTTAATCATAAAATTTTGTATTAAAATTTTGCAGCTTGTATGACATCATTCCACGTAAATAAAGATTATGAGCTTCATAGGTTGGGATTCTCATGGACTTCTCTTGGTGATGAAATGACTCATAATCATCATTGTGATGATTATTTTAAGGTTAACTAACTAAGGGTGTAAAACTGGTGGTCTTTTTTTTTTTTTTTTAAACAAAATGATAATAATAATAAAAATAAATAAATAAATAAATAGAAGAGTAGTGTGGAGGAAACGCGACCATAAACATGAATAAATTTGCAAATAGTATCGGATATTCTATGTTTACAGTATCAATGCATTTTGCAGCACATGGACGGGTGAGTAGGAATGTCAATTTTCTTCGAACCCGATGAAGAATTCGATATCCGACCCGAATGGAGGAAGGTATGAAGATGTTTTTTGAACCCGATTAAATAAATGGGTAAATGGGTATGGGGATCTCGTATATGGGTATGGAGGCGGATGTAGTGATATCCTACCCATACCCGACCCGATACCCGATTAAATATAATATAAATATAAATTTATATTTATTTACATATTAATTTATATTAAAAAAATTCTGATTTAATTTTTTTTGTTGAATTATGTTAGTTGGATTTAACAATGAAATTTATTAATATAAATCTAACGCTGTTTTGTAGGCTAATAATGTTGAGATAAATTATTTACAATATTTTGTTATTTCTTATAATTCTTAGGTTATTAGGTTATTGATTTCTTTTATCTTTTATTTTTTTTCTCTTATAAATTTGATATAAAATCTGATAAATAAGCATATTTTTATCAAAATAATTCAAATTTGAACAAATGTATTTGTATGAGGTATGTAGATAAATGGGGGATGGGTAGGGTATGGATATCCGATACTCCGACGAGTATGAGGATGGGGATGAAATTGAATACCCGACGGTTATGGGTATGAGTATGAGGATGGATTTAATAAATGGGTATGGAGATGGATACGTGATATCCTACCCATTGCCATTCCTAAGGGTGAGGACTCTATTATTGGCCACGATCAGCTCACAATGCAGCACATTACTTAGCTCATTGATTTTCTTCCTAATTTCAATATAATTATATAGGTAGGGTTTTTTTTTTTTTTTTGGGGGGGTTGTCTTTTAAGTGTATACTCCAACTTTTATATTTAATAGTATTTTTTCCTTTTTTTTCTTCTCTTTTTTTTTTTAACTAATTATCAGAAAATATGCAACCATTTTTAATGAATTAAATAAAATATGAAGCTTGTTTATAAACTTTTTGTTTCCAATTATTTTTTTCATCTGTGTAAAAAAAACAGACAAGTTTATATATTTGAAACTAAAAAAGCATATAAAATACACTTATCATGATTGATAATCCCGTAAATTCTTGGGTCTTAACGAGGCTCAATATGCTTGTTGCGAAAGATGAATAAGATATGTTATTTTTTTTATCTAGATATTCGCGCATATATCAAAATAATGAAAGAATCTTTGATAAAAATGAATGTTTGAATTCAAAAAAGAAACAAATAATCCTATAGTCTTCACATTTTGGGGATTCTTCTAGGGTTCATCAATAAATACTCATGTTTGGTTCATTATTAACACACAATATGTAATAATCCGATTCCTATTTTCATGTGGTTAAAATTTAAACATGATCGATGATTATTAATTTAAACAAATCAACTGCACAATCGAGTTCAAAATACCATTTCCAAGCTTCGGGTCTTCCAAAGACTTTGGAATCTCTAAAGGTAGTAATAGATCGTATGTATTTTAATTAATAATATGTGCAGAAGCGTCTTATAAAAAAAAAAGAAAACACAAAGTTACAACATGATCTTTATTCAACCGATAAAACTGGATTATTCTTATCATTATACATAGACCAATAGAAATGACATTAATTTATATGACAAAACAGACTCTGAAGAACATAACATTGACTACATAAACACAAGATCAGAACTTATTCGAGACAATAGACTAATCATTCACTGACATTTCCTTCCTTCTCCATTTCAGTGAGACCTAGCTCTGGAAATTACAATAGATAGAAAATATAAAGGTTAAGTTTTTAAAAACTTAGTGAGATTAAATAATGATTCATAGGATAATATAATTCTTTGAAATAGTAATAAACATTAGGGAGTAACAAAACTCATATATGTGTGTAAGAATTCAATAGTTTAGTAATAACCATTTCGATGATGATGATGATGACGACGACGACGACGATGACGATGATGATGACGACGACGACGGCGACGACAACGACGATGATGATGATGATGATGATGAGCCAAAGTTAACAAATATACCCGGACCGAAGTCATGTTGCTCAGATGAACCAAATACCCGAGTTTAACCCGTTGTTAATTGGACTCCCAGAGGGTGTTTGGGAGAGCTTTTAAGCTCTTAAAAATAGCTTTTAAGCTGTTTTAGAGCTTAAAAGATCTTCGAATCTGTTTGGTAAATTTTTTTAGAAACAGCTTATAAGCTGTTTTTAAAAAAGTAAGGGAGGATGTACTTTTTCAAAAAAAATCTTATTTTAGCATTCTGTTTCTCTAAAATATCCTTAAATATTTTAATAAATCTCGATCATATCCTTCACCTATTAAATATTAAATATTATTTTTTTAAAAAAATTCCAAATCACATAAATTTTTCTAAAATAAAAATATTATAACAATTTTATTTTTAATATATGTTTATTCTAAAACTATTTTCATATATGTATAACTTGAAACATTATTTTCAACTAATTATATCTTTTTTGGTAATTTCGACAATAAAAAAATCTTATAATACCAAACATATCAACATCTTTAAGTTATTTAAAATAAGTTTATCTAAACACTTTAACAGCCATTTTTTTAAAATAAGCTCTAAGCTCTTAAAACAGCTTTTAAGCTCTAGGAGCTTATAAGCTCTTTTTAATAAGTTTAGTCAAACACCCTCTCAATATCCAAACCGAAGTCTATTGTCCAAGGCTCTTTCTTGGTTAATTATCTTATTCATTCAATCATTTGATCTTTCAATCATACATTCATTCGACGTTCGACTATGAACCAAGACATTATTTGAATCAAAGAAATACAATAATCATGTATAAGCAGAAAATAATCAACAAATTAAAACAGGATGAATAATTTTTGTGATGATGTCTTATTATAATTTCTAGGCCGAATGCCATAAAGTGCTGCACAAAAAGATAACATTCCTCACCTTAGTAACTTACTGTATTTGAGTGTGAACATCCAAAAATTAAGAAAATCCTATTGATCATGGTGATGATCATTAGTATAAAATAAATGAACTCCCTTGAAATTTACCAATGTACGTATAATTAACTCATAACTTTATAATATTTGTTTAGTGCCTTAGATAACTTTGGAATCTTTTGGAGATTATAAAGAATCCTAAAAGTATGTTTAGAATTAAAATCTGTCTTTAAAATCTAGCTAAAAGTTAATATTCTTTTGAAGTTACAACCCCTTTTTAAAAAATGATCCAATAATCAAAATTATAAAATAATTATTGTATGAACTCGAAATGTAACATTTTATCTACCATTCTTTTACTTTAAACAACCTATTATCCTATGAAAAGGGGTATATAAATAAAAAAAAACTTTCTAGTATTTTTAATATAAAAAAGGGCAAGTGCGAAAGTATAAAAACGTTATTGGAATTTTCATAATATCTTTGCAATATTAGAAGATATATACACTCATCCAAAAGTTTATAGGATCAATGTGTATAGAATCATAAAAACAATAATAGTATTAGATTTTAAAAATTCACAGAAATTAAAATAATCTTCCAAAATTTATGAAACTTGTACAGTAGCCTAGAATAATTCTGGAAAAGTCACGGAAATGAAAATTTCTATTTTTCGCCGGCGCATGGTCGGTCTCCGGCTACCATGCACGGCCAATATTTTTACCATAGATGTATTTTGTGATTTTCTACATTTTTCCTTCAATACGTTTCCTTAAATTCCTAGTCAAAATTCACCAAAATTGGAATAACTTACTGTGACTTATACTCTATTTGATTGAAGAAAAAAATACTATTTCCGACGACATTTCTAGGAAAAATATTGGTACTTAATAAAACTATGAAACGTTGAAGCAACTTTCATGTTATGACTATGATCATATACCATGAATAAAGATATGAAAAACGAGGGCGAAAACAACACCTGAAGATAGATTTTTGGACACTGTTTTCCTTTTTGGGCAGCAGTAGTTTATGAATTTTAAGAGAAATTGGTTGATCCTTTTTTGAAATCTCATACACCGATCTCTTTCTGGATAGTCTAAATATTTTGCGTAATTTTTTTGAAATTTTTTGAAAGGGTTTTGAGGTATAAGTATTCTCCCTCTTTTTTAACACTTTAGAACACAATTCTCACATCCATTCATCTTTCTGCTTTAGACTAGCAATGATCACATAAATTTGAAATGAAATTGATAAAATGAAGTAGATGAAAGGTTTCTATATATAGGAAAGAACTAAGCATTTCATCCCATCCATGGATGTTACTTTTCGATCACCGGTTAAACATTAATGGTGGAGGTGGAGTGGTGATCAAGAAATCCGAAAAAAATATACATATGTATAGAGATTATTATATTATTTAATATATATATATATATATATATATATATATATATATATATATAGAGTTTCTTTCAAGTGTCCACCTACTATGCCCTTCACCATACTCACCAATGATTTTGCACTATTCTATTGGATGTGATAAAGATGTGATATATATATAGAGTTTTGCTATGCTGCCCAACTCCGGTGCCCACCTTGTTGGAAAAAACTGGCGATCAGATCAATCACGATTGATACCCGGTGCAGCGGAAGTTTAAAAATTTTATCATGGAACAATTCCATGGTGTGGGTATCAACCATTCAATTAAATTATTGTGTGTGTAAAATTCAAATAACAATTAATTAAATTTTACCTTCAATCTCGAATCGAGATTAATGGACACCACACAGATTTCTCTACGCTTCTTGTATCTCCCAGGAACTGATGAACTCCTTCAATCAGGTCCACGAATGGGGTTTAAATCCCTCTGATAGATTGCACTAGAAAATCTATCAGAAGTTTTTCTGCGAAGAGATTAAACGAATCTGATTCGTTATTCCTGACTGCGATTCAAAATCACAGACCGAAATTTCTCGGGCAGAGAACAGGGAGGGGACGGCCGAAAACTTTTGAGAGAGAGGAGGGTTTCGATTTTCTGTCTCAAAAATTATGAGTTGTTGTGTCTAATTTCTGTACTGCAATAACTTATTTATAATGCAGGCCACTAACACCTTAGGGCCCATTAGTCATAAGTTGAGGCCCGACAAGCAAAGCCCGCTCGTTCAGAAATTAATATAAAATTCATCGTGACTCCGATTGATAAACCGATTTTACCAATGTGCACAGAAACCATTTCTGCACATTTTAAAGTCAAAATAAATTTTTCTGAATCCGAATTCAGTGGTTTCCTAAAATGTCCATCCCTATGTCATTTTAGGAAATCCTACTCCCTTACTCTTATTTAAGAAGTCCAACTCCTTATTTCATTAAATTTAACTCTTTAAATTTAACTATCTCAACGGGGATTAAAACTCCATTACACTGTGTGACCCTCAATGGTTCAGGGATACAGCTAGCCGTGGGCTCACAACTCCTTGTGACTCGGAACAACACTTTCCGACTTGCCCAACGAATCATGGTAAAGCGCCTAGCAATATCGCCCCATGATTCCCTAGGTATCACTGATAGTGCCTACAAGAACCAGTAGATTTTGGTTAGCGTACAGCACGGTCCCTTCATCCATATATCCCGATCGAATCAACAACCATTGGTATATCGAGAGTCGCTCAAGATTCGATAACTATGCAATGCATCTTGAAGATCAAATTAGTGACATCGCATGTGCTACTAAGAAACCATTTCTTAAATCACATCAAGTACTCTGGCCAGAGATTTGTCACACTAATATCTCCTCAGATCGCATAGGATATCCACACTCGCAAGTATGTGGTGAATCCTTGACAACAATGCATTGACTCCTATATGTGTCGTAACTGTACCCAATCTCGACACCTGATGACCCCCATAGAGTCGGTAAACGAGTCAAAGCACAGCACTAGCATATAGAGTCTCCATGATGTTTCAAGTCGTAAGGACTAATGGTGTACAACCAAAACCGCGGACTTTATCCACTCGATAAGTGATAACCACTTGGAAAGTCCGGATAGGGTAGTTCGATTATTCATCCTATGAATATCCATTTTTGCATGCTTCGAACATCTCCATGTTCCCTACCAATGAAACGTGGTACTCCGCATCGCAAATGCTAGTCTCAAACTCGAGCGATCCTTATCCTTATTATCGGACGGCTCAATCGACTAGGAACGGTTTTAGAATATACAGTGACTATAAGATGTATTTCATGATAGACATCCCCATGTTCTACCACATCTTACATACACTATAGTATATTCAAGGTCTTTATCAAAACAACAATAGTATATCACAATATAACAATATGAAGTAATATAAAGTCATTGCCATTAATAAAAGTGTAAATAATATTAAACAAAAGATTGTTTATACAAAGAGTCATCAAAGCCCATAGCCACACAGTTGGCTCACTGGGCACCCACTCTTACACACCTTCATGCCCACGTATGAGGTGACACTCATCCATTAGATGAACCATTTGTATATGATTCTGTTACGCCTTAAACGCATACAAATCTCGTGTTATGAGATTAATGTTTTTAATGCATTAACAAGTCTCATAATATTATGTTTTGATGATTACAAAACTCGGTTAATTGTTACTAACCATTTAAAGTGAGATTTTACAGATTAGATTTATTGATGATTAAATTCTTGGAAGCTATTTTGAAGCTATACATGTATTTATAAAGTCTTGTATTGCTCATTGAATGGATGAAACATTGTTAAGAGATATTTAGAAAAAGACAAGAAGAAGCCAAAGTATGGAGCAGCAACTTTCGAAAATTACTGGAAATTTTCTAAAATCGGATCTCCACCAGTCATAATCTAGATAAAGAAGTGTTACATGTATTGTCGAAATTTGAGAGCAATCCAACGACTAGAATGAGAGATATGAATTTTTTCATATATGCTGCACAGTACCCACTTCTGCAAGGAACGAAACCATGAAGATTCAACTTCAGAGAATAACTGGGAATATTTGAGAAATCTAAATCCAATCTCCACCGATCAGATACAAGATCTCCAAATTTCAGGTCAATCCAACGGATGGATTGGGAGATATGAATTTTTCAAATTTGTTGCACAGAACAAGTTTGAAAACATGATGAAGCGACTTCCGAAAAATACTGGGCATGATTTATTCTTCAAATCAAATCTTCACCGTTTCGAATGAAGATCCAGATGTTTTAAAGCTTTGTTTTAAATTTCAGATCAATCCAACGGTTAGATTGTGAGATATAATTTTTCCACAAAATCCGCTCAGTGCTGGGAAAAAGTAGGCAGCGGCGCCGAACACTTTTTGTCACTCCTTGACTTCTCAACACACGCCTCATGCACTCAAATCAGATTCAAATCTTTGCAAACTATAAATAGAGGCCATCCAAGGTCATTTGGAGACATCCCAACTCATCTCTTCTCTCCTTTGCAAGCAATTTCTCACTATCAAAGTGTTTGTGTGATATATTTGAGAGTGTTTGTAAAAATAGTTTGTGAGTTGGTTGTGCTATTGTTGTAAACACTTGAGTGTGAAGCCAAGTGTGTTGTGCTATCGTTGTAAGCACTTGAGTGTGAAGCCAAGTGTTTGTATTGAGGCTATCCTTGGAGCCCTTAAGGCCAAGTGTTCGAGTTGTATCGGCGCGGTGATCGTGTTGAATTGTACGGCTATCTTTGGAGCCATCAAGGCCAAAAGTTGAAGTGCTAGTGGATCCTTGGTTAATCGATCTTAACCAAGTAGGGGAGACGTAGACGATTTATCGTCAAACTTCCATAAACACCTCTTATCCCTTTTACTGCTTTATTTACATTACGCATTTATTTACTGCACTTATATTTGATTGCTTTAAGTCTTCCGCTTGCGTACTTGCATAATTGCTTTAAATTGCTAAAGTTGCCAATAGAACCTAAATCTCCTCCTCCCCCCCCCCCCCCCAATTAGGTTCTAACAAGTGGTATCAATGACACATTTTTCAAAATATTTTCAAAAAGGTTTTTATGGCAAATCTAGCGAGCGACTATGCTCAAGGGCAATCAACAAATCGTCCTCCTCTTTTCAATGGCATAAACTACGGATATTGGAAAAACCGAATGTCCCTATATATCCAATCCGTAGACTATGACCTTTGGAAAGTTACTGTAAAAGGTCCCTACATACCTACTAAAGAGGTTGAGGGTGTCAAAATTCCTAAGGGAATGGACGACTTTTCTAAGGAGGATATGAAACTAATATCTCAAAATGCTAAAGCCATGAATATTCTTCATTGTTCCTTAGATATGAACGAGTACAACCGGATCTCAATGTGCTCATCCGCTAAAGAGATATGGGACAAGTTGGAGATATGCCATGAAGGGACTAATCAAGTCAAAGAAACGAAGATCGATCTACTCCAACTCAAATATGAAATATTCGAGATGGAATCAAATGAAGATTTAGATACTATGTTCCGAAGGCTTACTCAAATTATCAATGATCTAGCCCAACTCGGGGAACAATATCCAACCAAACAAGTGTGGAGGAGAGCTCTACGCGCCTTACCCTAGGAGTGGGATGCCAAGAGGACGGCTATCATAGAATCCAACAAAGGCGACACCGCTTCCTATGACCTTGATCAACTTCATGGGACTCTAAAAACCCATGAGTTGGAACTGTCAACAAGGAAGGAAATAAAGAAAGAAGATATCAAGGCAAAGGGGATTGCTCTATCTAGCCAATCCAAAGAAGATGAAGATAATGATATGGCACTCTTTGCAAGAAAATTCAAAAGATTTATGCGAGGAAACAACTTCAAAAAGAAGACGGACAAAGAAGTTACCTGCTACAACTGTCAACAACAAGGCCACTATGCAAATGAGTGTCCTCTCAAGAAGAAAGTTGACAAGAAAAAGAAGAAAGCACTCATAGCCACTTGGAGTGATAGCGACGATGACGAGGAGGAAGCAAACATCTGCCTCATGGCTAAAAGTGATGACATCGTCTCCGACGACGATGACGAGGTACCTTCCTATGACGAACTACTACATGCATATAAAAACATGTTGATATGGCTAAATCTCTTAGAAAAGAAAATAAAAAGCTCAAACATGAATTAGAGACTAAGGGACATGAAAACGTAAGATTAAAGGATGACATAGCCCACTTAGAAAAATCTTTTAATAAGTTCAATGTCAGTAGTAATAAATTGAATAATCTACTTAGCATGCAGAAATATAGTTTTGATAAGGGTGGAATAGGGTACGGTAAGAAATCAATAGACTTTACTAGTCTAATTGCTAAAGCAAAAATGAGATCACCCCCTACATGCTCTTATTGTTGTAAAATTGGTCATGCTAGATATAAATGTAGATCCTTGAGATTTCAATATGATCAAAAGAGTTATATGAAATGGAGGCCTAAGAGTACTTAACAACTCATTAGTTGGCATTATGAGATCATGATCTAAGGGAGTTCATCATAGACCGGTTTAAACTGCCTTGACTTGCGACTGGTCTTCCTGATGAACGCTGCTCTGTCCAAGGAAATAGGTTTTTAAAGAGGCCATAGCCCTACCTACTACTGGGAGCACTCTTAGAAAGTGGCGATGATGTTGCTATGAGAGACTGAACTCATAGAAGTCTATTTTGTATCTCTCTTTTCTAACAATGTGGACCCAAAAGAACTAAAGGGTACCAAAATCAATTCTTGCAGGGAAATAGGAAAACTGTTCTTCCTAGCATATGGTATCTAGACAGTGGATGTTCTAGACATATGACTGGGAACAAAGATCTACTCCAATCCATCAAAACAAATGAGAAGGGAACTGTCACCTTTGAAGACAACAACAAAGGAGTAATTGAAGGAATCGGCTCAATAGGTATATCTAAATCCTGCTTGATTGATGATGTACTCCTAGTGAAAGGGCTTAAACATAATCTACAAAGCATAAGTCAATTGTGCGATAGAGGTTATGAAGTCAAATTCACTCCCCAACACTGCACTATATCACTCATGACTGACAAATCCATAAATTTCAAAGGATATAGAAGTGAAAATGTATACAAGGTTTCTTTAAACAATTTATCTTTATCAAATATTAAAAGCCTTGTATCCTTTGAATGTTGATGACAACATTCTTTGGAATAGACGACTAGGTCATGTTGGTCCTAGTACCATAGAAAAACTTTTTAAACTTGATTTAGTTTTTGGTATGCCAAAACTCAATTTAAAATTAGATTCTGTTTGTGATGCGTGTTAACTTGGCAAACATACAAGAGAATCTTTTAAAAGCAAAAATTTTATATCTACTTCTATGCCCCTTGAACTTCTTCACCTAGATCTATGTGGTCCCTCGAGGAATGCTAGCCTAGGAGGAAAGTTTTATGCATTTATCATTGTGGATGATTTTTCACGTTACACATGGACATTGTTTTTAGCCCACAAAAATGATGCCTTTGATTATTTTAAAACTTTTGTCAAACGAGTTGAGAATGAGAAAAATCTTTCTATAAAACAGATCCGTAGTGACCACGGAACTGAATTTCAAAATGAGAGTTTTACAATTTTTTGTGAAGAGAAAGGCATCGATCACAATTTTTTTTGTCCTAGGAGTACTCCTCAACAAAACGGGGTCGTTGAGAGGAAAAATAGGACACTTGTGGAGATTGCGAGGACCATGATATGTGAGCATTCTCTACCAAAATATTTTTGGGCTGAAGCAATGAACACTGCTTGTTACATCATTAATCGTGTATCAATAAGGCTAATTCTCAAGAAAACTCCATATGAATTATGGAGAGGGAGAAAGGCTAACATTTCATACTTTCGGGCTTTCGGTTCCAAATTCTATATACATAATAACGGTAAGGACAACCTTGGCAAATTTGATGCCAAATCCGACAAATGTATTTTTCTTGGGTATTCCACAACAAGTAAGGCTTTTAGAGTTTTTGTAGTGACCCTTATCCGGATCACCTACTAAACAGAACTTAGGCATGCAATTAACTTAATAAAACAGATATCAGAATAAACATGCGGAAACCATAAATAAAATACATTCCCAAGGAAAGGAATCCGTA
Source organism: Henckelia pumila (assembly GCF_033568475.1). Classification (NCBI taxonomy): domain Eukaryota; kingdom Viridiplantae; phylum Streptophyta; class Magnoliopsida; order Lamiales; family Gesneriaceae; genus Henckelia; species Henckelia pumila. The sequence continues at coordinate 144,929,543 of NC_133120.1, forward strand.
ATTTATCCAAATATTATACAAACAAATCGAATAGCTGTATCAACCCAAAACAACAGAAATAAAACCTAGACGAAGCTCCAGCTGGCCAACCACTGCCTAGCCCCTCTTGGATCCCCCAGCCTCGTCCAATCGCAAACCTGCCCCATGGAATAGGGTGTCCAGAAACACAGAGTACGAGACGTGAGCATAAAACGCTCAGTACGAGAGTATGAGTATACATGCATGCAAAGTGAACTCCCTATAAACTCGAGGTCAAAGATCAGATAACAGAGATAGACCGGGCCCTGGTATGTAGCACGCTGTGCCGTCGCTTCAGGAGGTGGCTCCCATACCATAATACCAATAGATATGCCGGACCCAAATCGATGGGAGTCCAACCACTAACAGGATAGGGAAAAACCCTACTAACAGACATCTAGAAGGAGATAGCTCAGTATGCACATGAATGCAGCATAAATCAATGACATATAAATCATGCAGTCACATAATACATGCATACTCAGTCAGGATATCTCGAACAGTACTTCCGTACCTCAAATCAGTGCAAGCTCTACCAACTCTAGGTCAATGCCTATAGTCTGCTCTACACTTCCAAATGATACTACTATCATTATAGCGCTCTAAAAGCCTTAACTAAGCTAAAGCATACTCCTAAATATTTTTAGGAAGCAAAAGCTATACCTTCGTCCGTCGTTAGCCCTTTGATGCCGATGCCTCCAGAACTTGAGCACAACTCCGCTACGACTATCGAACGCCTCGACGACTCCTGGGGCAAGCCTAGGAAGGCTAGAACAACTCGAATACGACTAGAGTAGAGAGGAAATCCGGAATTGGAAATTGAAAATGAATTCTCGGCCTTCTATTTATAAACAACGATAGGAACCTCCGATCCTCGATCGGAACGTCCGAACCTCGATCGGAACGTCCGATCCTGCCATCGGAGCTTCCGAAGATCCTGATCTACCACGTGTCAAAATATCACTTGTTGACTTCGGTTAGGGGTGATCGGAGCTTCCGATCCTGATCGGAGCTTCCGATCTTGCCACACGTCATGCCTGACGTAATACCATCGGAGCTTCCGATCCTGTTCGGAGCTTCCGAACTCATCTTCGGAGCTTCCGAACTCTACCCAAGTAATTATGATTAATTCTTTAATTACTGATTTTGGGTTACGGGCTACTACATTCTCCCCCACTTAAGATATTTCGTCCTAGAAATCAGATCTTAAGTACCGAATGTAATACAGAAATCAGAAACATTCTTTATTCAAATCAAACATTTACAGAGTTTGCAACTGAATACAACTTAAGAATGAAATCAAAACAACTCCGGATGGTCTTCACGCATCCTGTCCGCAAGCTCCCAAGTAGCTCCTCAGTGCCTCGGCGCTGCCACTGAACTAAAACCAGAGGAATGACTTTGTTCCGCAAAACCTTATCCTTATAATCCAGGATACGAATAGGTTTCTCAACATAAGTCAAATCCTTGCTCACCTGAACCTCAGACCGCTGCAGAATATGAGATTCATCCGCCACATATCGTCGCAATAGAGATACGTGGAACACGTCGTGAATACTGAAAAGATGCGGTGGCAAAGCTAGCCGATAATCCAAATCGCCAATGCTCTCCAAGATCTCAAATGGACCGATAAACCTGGGAGACAACTTGCCCTTAAGGCCAAATCTGAGAATCTTGCGGAAAGGTGACACTCTCAGAAATACTTTCTCCCCGACATCGAACTGCAATGGCCTACGCTTGGTATTAGCATAGCTGGCCTGACGATCCTGTGCAGTCTTAATCCATTTCTGGATCTGATCAACAATGTCTATCGCTTGCTGGATAAACTCTGGTCCCTCAGCCTATCTCTCCCCCACTTCTTCCCAGAAGAGTGGAGTACGACAACGTCGCCTGTACAACGCCTCAAAAGGTGCCATCCCAATACTAGTATGATAGCTGTTGTTGTACGCGAACTCGATCAACGACAAATGATCCTGCCAGGCTAAACCAAAATCCATGACGCACGCTCTAAGAATATACTCCAAAGTACGGATAGTGCGCTCTGACTGACTATCAGTCTCCGGATGATAGGCAGTACTCAAACTGAGAGTAGTACCCATCGCACGCTGAACACTCCCCCAGAATCTAGAAGTGAACCTGGGGTCCCGATCGCTGACAATGCTCACAGGCACTCCATGAAGTCGAACGATCTCCTGAATGTACAACCGAGCCATACGATCCACATTGTACTCTCGGATATAGGCAATGAAATGCGCTGAATTGGTGAGTCGGTCCACCACAACCCAGATAGCATCACAGTTCCTCGGGGATACCGGCAAATGGGTCACAAAGTCCATTGTGATAAACTCTCATTTTCATTCAGGAATAGGCAGACTGTGAAGCAATCCTCCAGGTCGTCGGTGCTCTGCCTTGACTTGTTGACACACCAAACATCTCGAAACAAACTGATAAACACTGTGTTTCATTCCCTTCCACCAGAAATGAGTACGTAGATCCTTGTACATCTTGTTGCTCCCAGGATGAATACTCAACTTAGTGCGATGTGCCTGAGACAAAATCTCCTCTCGCAACTCTTCATCCTGCGAAATCACAAGCCTGCCAGACAAACACAGAAAGCCATCTGACTGATAATGAAATCCAGACGAGCTACCCTCGTTAGCTAGACGAGCTAAACGCTGGGTCTTCGAATCAGACATCTAAGCATCTCGAATCCGCGAATACAAAGCTGGCTCAGATAATATCGCAAACATCTGGATATTCTGCATATCTTTCTTATGCTTGAAGGTATATCCTGAAGTACAACAGTCACTGATCGCACTAGATATCGAACAAGTCTGAAGTGCGGATAGTCGCACCTTGTGACTCAAGGCATCAGCGGTGAGATTAGAAGCTCCCGGATGGTACTTAATCTCGCAATCATAGTCTTTAAGCAAGTCCATCCAACGTCTCTGCCTCATGTTCAACTCCGCCTGAGTGAACAAATACTTGAGACTCTTATGGTCGGTGAAGATCTCAAATTTCTCGCCATACAGATAATGACGCCAGATTTTCAAAGCGAACACAATGGCTGCTAACTCCAAATCGTGGACTGGGTAGTTGTCCTCGTGAAGCTTCAGCTGTCTAGAAGCGTATGCAATCACATGCCCATTCTGAGTCAGGACACAACCTAGCCCATGAAGAGAAGCATCCGTGTATACCACATACCCTCCAGATCCTGACGGTAATGCCAACACCGGCGCAGAAGTCAACCGCCGTCGAAGCTCACAGAAATTCTTCTCACACTCGGAGGACCACTAGAAATCCACACCCTTGCAGGTAAGCTGCATCAAAGGTCGAGCTAGTTGAGAGAAGTTCAGAATGAAGCGACGATAATACCCTGCTAGACCCAGAAAACTATGGATCTCAGCAACTGTCGTCGGACGCGACCAATTAAGTACCGATTCAATATTGCTTGGATCAACAGAAATCCCTTCCCTGGATATGATATGGCCAAGAAAGACCACTCGATCCATCCAGAACTCACACTTGCTCAGCTTGGCATACAACTGCTCATCCCGAAGAGTCTGTAGTACCAACCGCAAGTGAGAAACATGCTCTTCCATTTTACGCGAATACTGAAAGAGTGGGTGCCCGGTGAGCCAACTTGTGGCTAAGGGCTTTTATGACTCTTTGTGTAAACAATCTTTGTTTAATATAATTTACATTTTATTAATGGCAATGACTTTATCTTTTATCATATTATTATGTTGTGACATACTATAAGATGTTTAGATGAAGACCTTGAATATACTATAGTGTATGTAAGATGTGGTGGCACATGGGGATGGCTATCATGAAACACATCTTATAGTCACTGTATATTCTAAACAGTTCATAGTCGATTGAGCCGTCCGTTAATAAGGATAAGGATCGCTCGAGATTGAGACTAGCATTTGCGATGCCGAGTACCACGTTTCATTGGTATGGAACATAGAGATGTTCAAAGCATGCAAATGGATATTCATACAATGAATGATCGAACTACCCTATCCGTACTTTCCAAGTGGTTATCACTTATCGAGTGGATAAAGTTCGCGGTTTTGGTTGTACACCATTAGTCCTTACTACTTGAAGCATCATTGAGACTCTATATGCTAGTACTGTACTTTGACTCATTTACCGACTCTATTGGGGTCATCAGGTGTCGGGATTGGGTACAGTTACGATACATATAGGAGTCGATGCTTTGTTGTCAAGGATTCACCACATACTTGCGAGTGTGGATATCCTATGCAATCTGAGGAGATATTAGTGTGACGAATCTCTGGCCAGAGTACATGATGTGTTTTAAGAAATGGTTTCTTAGTAGCACATGCGATGTCACTATTTGATCTTCAATATGCATTGCATAGTTATCGAATCTCGAACGACTCTCGATTTACCAATGGTTGTTGATTCGATCGGGATATATGGATGAAGGGACCGTACTGTATGCTAACCAAAATCTATTGGTTCTTGCAGGCACTATCAGTTATACCTAGGGAATCATGGGGCGATGTTGCTAGGCGCTCTTACCATGATTCGATGGGCAAGTCGGAAATTGTTGTTCCGAGTCACAAGGAGTTGTGAGCCCACGGCTAGCTGTATCCCTGAACCATTGAGGGTCACACAAGTAATGAATTTTTAATCCCCGTTGAGATAGTTAAATTTAAAGAGTTAAATTTAATGAACAAAGAAGTGGGACTTCTTATTTAAGAGTAGAGGGAGTAAGATTTCCTAAAATGACATAGTGATGGACATTTTTGGAAACCACTGAATTCGGATTCAGAAAATTTATCTTGACTTTAAAACATGCAGAAATGGTTTCTGTACACATTGGTGAAATTGGTTTATCAATCTGAGTCACGATGAATTTTATATTAATTTCTGAACATGCGGGCTTTGCTTGTCAGGCTTGAACTTATGACTAATGGGCCCTAAGCTATTAGGAGCCCACATTATAAATAATTAATTGCAGTACAGAAATTATATAACAGAGGTCACAAAATATTTTCGAAAACCCTATTTTTCCCTACTGTGGCCGCCGCCCCCTCCCTCTCTGCTCGAGAAAAAAAATCTCAGCCTGTGAATTTTGAATTTGCAGTCTGGTTTAACGGATCAAATTCGTTAATTCTTTTCGTAGAAACTTTTGATAGATTTTCTAGTGCAATCTATCAGAGGGATTAAACTTCTGTTCGTGGACCTGATTGAAGAATTGTTCGTCCATCAGTTCTTGGGATATACAACAAGAGCAGAGTAATCTGTTGGTGTCCATAATCTCGTTTCGAGATTCAAGGTAAAAATTTATAATTGTTATTTAATTTTTACACGCACAATTTAATTGTAAAGTTTTGATACCCATTATTGGAGAACGCGGCGATCAGATCAATCAGAATTGATACCCGGTGCAGCGGAAGTTTAAAATTTTTATATGGAACGATTCCATAATGGGTATCAAAACTTAACGATTAAATTGTGTGTGTAAAAATTAAATAACAATTATAAATTTTTACCTCCAATCTCGAAGCGAGATTATGGACACCAACAGATTGCTCTGCTCTTGTTGTATATCCCTGGAACTGATGGACGAACTGTTCTTCAATCAGGTCCACGAACGGATAATTAATCCCTCTGATAGATTGCACTAGAAAATCTATCAGAAGTTTCTACGAAGAGAATTAACGAATTTGATCCGTTAAACCAGACTGTAATTCAAAATTCACAGACTGGATTTTTCATGAGTAGAGAGGGAGGGGGGCGGCCACTTTTGAGAGAAAATAACTAGGTTTTCGAAAATTGTGACCTGTTGTGTCTAATTTCTGTACTGCAATAACTTATTTATAATGTAGGCCGCTAACAGCTTAGGGCCCATTAGTCATAATTTCAAGCCCGACAAGCAAAGCCCGCATGTTCAGAAATTAATATAAAATTCATCGTGACTCAGATTGATAAACCGATTTCACCAATGTGGCGCTGCCCAGGGCAGCGCTCGGCGCTGCCCTAGGGGCAGCCGGGCTGCCCGGCCCGAGCCCCTTTGGGGCGCGGGCAGCCCGAGAGTGTCCCGGGCGGCCCGCGAAAAATTATTTTTAATTTTTAAATTAAAATTTTAATATGTTAAAATTCTATTTTTGGTCCGATCGAAAATTGTTTTTGATTGGTCCACGAGGCGTCGGATCGAATTGTTCGAGTCCGAAAATTTTAAAATTGATTTTTGGATAAATTTGAATTTTTTGAAAATTTAAATATTTTATCCGTTAAATTGAATTTTGAAATTAATTATTTTTGGTACAATTGATGATAAGATATGATCTTATGGATATATTGAGTAAAATATGATTTTATGTATAAAATTGGATTTTATAGATAAAATATGATTTTATTTGATAAAAAGATAAAATATGATTTTGTATGTAAAATAAGATTTTATATATGAAATATGATTTTATCCTTTTAAATTTAAATTGCCATTGCATGTTATCCAATAAATTAATTTTGAATTAAATGTTATTGGATAAGGATGATCGATTGCCATGACCAATTTTGTAGGTGTATGTTAGGAATTTACATTTGTTTTTATTGTTGTTGGATTTATTAATGGGCCTGGTTTATGGCCCAATATGAATTGTCATATGTAATAAAAGTGGGCTTGGTTTATGGCCCGTTCCCACCCCTTAAAAATGTATCCCCTACTTGTCATTGTTATTTATTGTAAATACATTAGATTTAGTGGAAGATGAAGATTTGAAGATGAAGGTGGGCCCAGCAGACAATAAAGACAGAAGAAATGTAAATTGGAAGCACAATGTAATAAGATTGCATTGCATACTGCATATTACCTAGGATTTGACTAAGACTCGTGATTGACAACCACGGGTCGATTAGAAATGGAATCGATCATCCTATATAATATGTGATATTATTGTTGTATGCATGTTTTAGACAAAATTGTGTGAATCCGGCAAGCATACAAAATTTTAAAAATGATGAGACAAATTTTCAAAATTAAAATCCCTCATTTTAAATATGATTTAAAATTGATATCAAGATAAATAAAGGAAATTCAAATTTGTTTAAATGTTCCTACCTTCCATCAATGATCAATGTATGAGATGCTACCCGCGGATACGGTCCGGCTCATATTATTGGGGGGGCCCGTTCGTCGAAAAGCTGTACATTGGATCGACACATGTTGTAAGTTGGGTGGAACTCCCATGGGATCGGCTCATATTATTGGGGGATCCACATGGCGACCGTCCATCACAACTTAATATTGATGGGTCATCTTGACATGTCACAATAAACGGCGTCATATTATTGGGCCCTTATTGGACATGAGGTAAATACGTGGAGGTTGCTTTGGAAGCAATTGGGCTCTACCTTTTGAAAATTATGGTTGGCTGATATTATTCGGGACCATAGTTTGTCAATTGCACTCCATGTTCTCACTAAGGAAAACAGTTTCCCGTTTTCACTAGAGGGTAGTGAAATCGTTAAAATAGTGGGAGTGAGATTCATAAAATAAATTTTGCCATATTTTTTGTCTTAGTAAATTAATTAAACAATCATCGATAATTGTCTGTTTCATCTCAGTATATCATTATGATGAATCTTCGTAATCCACATGTTTCAATTCTCCAACAAAACAAACTTACCGGCGCAATCTATACAGGATGGTTCCATAAGTTAAGATTGTCATGAGTTCGGAAAAGATTTTCTAAGTGTTAGAAAAGGCTTTTCCGAAAACAGTCTCGGCTGATGTAACTGCCGAAAGGTTGGCCGAACTAGAGAAATGGTTGGACCATGATCTCAAGGCCAAATGTTACATGCAAAATTCGACAAGTCTAAACAAGTTTGCCATTACAGCAAGAAACCCGGTCATTGGAAACGTAACTGCAAGGAATACCTCGAGCAGTTGAGAACTGCAAAGGGTATGTTTTACATTGAAATAAATGTTTTACTTAATACTACTTCTTGGGTATTGGATACCAGATATAGATCTCACATTTACAATGAGTTGCAAATGATGACAAGAAGTAATAAGCTAAGGATGGGTGAGACCCAGCTAAGGCTCGGGAATGGTTCTAGAGTCGAAGCCAAAGCTATAGGAGACATTTATTTAGTTTTGCAGAACAATTTTAAGTTATTTTTGAGAGATGTTTTATATGTTCCGGATTTGGTCAAAAACATTATATCTATTTCTATGCTTGATAGAGATGGTTTTTCTTGCAATTTTATGAATGTGATTTGCAATATTTACAAGAATGAATGTTTGATTGGAAATGGACAACTTGAAAACGATCTATATAACTTAAAATTAAAAGACGTTCCAATAAATTATGTTGATAAACCGGTAACAACAAACAAAAGGAAAATCGATAGCCAAAACCCGGCAAACCTTTGGCATGCTAGGCTAGGTCATATTTCCTCAAGGAGGATGAACAAGCTAGTGGGAGAGGGCATGTTTGATATGTCTGATATTAACTCTCTACCTACTTGTGAATCCTGCCTGAAAGGAAAAATGACTAAATCTCCTTTTAAGGGGAAACCTGAGCGTAGTCAAAATCTGTTGGATTTGATCCATACAGATGTTTGTGGTCCATTTAGAGTTGGTACTCAATATGGCCACACCTACTTCATTACCTTTACTGATGATTATTCTAGGTATGGGTATTTATATTTAATGAAATATAAGTCTGAAGCATTTGAAAAGTTCAAAGAATTCAAGGCTGAAGTAGAAAACAAGCTAGGTAAAAGTATTAAAGCACTTCGATCGGATCGAGGTGGAGAATACTTAAGTACCGAGTTTTTGGACTATCTGAAAGAGAATGGGATTCTCTCTCAGTGGACTCCTCCTATGACACCACAGCTGAATGGTGTATCGGAGCATCGTAATCGAACTTTGTTGGACATGGTTCGATCCATGATGAGCTTCACTGAGCTTCCACCTTCGTTTTGGGGCTATGCGCTTGAAACGACGGTATTGTTGTTGAACAACGTTCACACTAAAGCAGTGGACAAAACACCATACGAGTTATGGAATGGCAAAGCTCCTAAGTATTCGTACTTGAGGATTTGGGGATGTCCTGCTTACGTGAAGCAGACAGTGGGAGATAAGTTGGATAGTCGATCCACCTTATGTTATTTTGTAGGGTATCCGAAGAATTCAATCGGATATTATTTCTATTATCCTGCTGAAACAAAGGTGTTTGTTTCAAGGAATGCCACCTTCTTGGAGAAGGAGTTCTTATTGGATAAGAAAGGCGAGATGATGGAACTCGAAGAAATTCGAGAAGAACCCGAAATACAAAATAACGATCCTACACCTCAGGAACCATTGATAGACACGCCTGTACCTAGAAGATCCGAGAGGACTTCTAGACCTCCTATTCGATATGGTCTTCTTCTTGAAGGGGATCAAGATGAACCCGATGTTGGATGTGATCCAAGAAACTTCAAGGAAGCAATTTCTGATGCGGATTCAAATTTATGGCTTGAAGCTATGCAGTCGGAAATAGATTCGATGCATACAAACCAAGTTTGGTCTTTAGTAGATCCTCCCGATGGAATTGTTCCAATAGGGTGTAAATGGATCTACAAGAGAAAGCTTGGGCCTGATGGTAAGGTATTGACCTACAAGGCGCGATTGGTGGCAAAAGGTTATACTCAAAGACAAGGAGTTGACTATGATGAGACCTTTTCACCAGTTGCAATGTTCAAGTCCATAAGAATCCTTATTGCCATAGCTGCTTGGTATGACTATGAGATATGGCAAATGGATGTGAAGACTGCTTTTATTAATGGAGACATTAAGGAAGAAATCTATATGAAGCAGCCTGAGGGGTACACATCCATGGGAAGCGAGCATAAGGTATGCAAGCTTCAGAGATCAATTTATGGTCTAAAACAAGCATCAAGAAGTTGGAACCAGAAATTTGATGAAACAATAAAGGATTTTGGTTTCATCAAGAACCCGGAGGAACCATGCGTGTACAAGAAAGTAGTTAAGGATGTTGTGACATTCTTATTACTTTATGTTGATGACATCCTACTCATTGGGAATGACGTAGGGATGTTGCAGTCAACAAAGATATGGTTATCAGGTAGATTCTCGATGAAGGATTTGGGTGAGGCATCCTATATTCTAGGGATACAGATCTATAGAGATAGATCTAAGAGAATGATAGGACTCACTCAATCAACCTACATCGACACCATATTGAAACGGTTTTCAATGGATGGGTCCAAGAGAGGACATCTACCCATGTGTCATGGAGTTTCTCTATCCAAGTCTATGTGTCCCAAGACGGATGAAGAGATAGAGAAAATGACACATGTACCATATGCGTCAGCCATAGGTAGTATCATGTATGGGATGATATCTACCAGACCGGATGTAGCATTTGCTCTGAGTGTCACGAGCAGATATCAAGCTAATCCCGGTCAAATGCATTGGAAAGCCGTGAAGGACATTCTTAAGTACTTACGAAGGACTAAGAATATGTTCATGGTATATGGAGGAAGAGAACTAAAATTGGAAGGCTATACCGACTCTAGCTTCCAAAGTGACGTGGATGACTCGAAGTCAACCTCTGGATTTGTGTTCATGCTCAATGGCGGTGCTGTCTCTTGGAAGAGTTCCAAGCAGGACACCACAGCGGATTCCACCACTGAGGCAGAATACATTGCAGCATCAGCTGCTGCTAAAGAGGCCGTTTGGATGAGGAATTTCGTCCAAGAGTTGGGCGTCATTCCTGAAGTTATTGGTCCAGTCCCGGTGTACTGTGACAACACGGGTGTCGTTGCTCAGGCAAAGGAACCAAGGTCTCATCAAAGATCCAAACACGTACTGAGGAAATACCACATCATCCGGGAGATTGTGGAAAGAGGAGACATCACTGTCGAAAGAGTGGCCTCTGCAGACAATATCGTTGATCCACTTACTAAGCCCTTGCCAGGACCATTATTTGACAAACATCGCGAAGCAATGGGTCTACGTAGTATGACTAGTTGGCTTTAGGGCAAGTGGGAGATTGAAAGAGTGGGTGCCCGGTGAGCCAACTTGTGGCTAAGGGCTTTGATGACTCTTTGTATAAACAATCTTTTGTTTAATATAATTTACACTTTTATTAATGGCAATGACTTTATCTTTCTTCATATTGTTATATTGTGATATACTATTGTTGTTTTGATAAAGACCTTGAATATACTATAGTGTATGTAAGATGTGGTAGAACATGGAGATGTCTATCATGAAACACATCTTATAGTCACTGTGTATTCTAAACTGTTCCTAGTCGATTGAGCCGTCCGATAATAAGGATAAGGATCGCTCGAGTTTGAGACTAGCATTTGCGATGCAGAGTACCACGTTTCATTGGTAAGGAACATAGAGATGTTCGAAGCATGCAAATGGATATTCATACGATGAATGATCGAACTACCCTATCCGGACTTTCCAAGTGGTTATCACTTATCGAGTGGATAAAGTTCGCGGTTTTGGTTGTACACCATTAGTCCTTACTACTTGAAACATCATTGAAACTCTATATGTTAGTACTGTGCTTTGACTCGTTTACCGACTCTATTGGGGTCATCAGGTGTCGGGATTGGGTACAGTTACAACACATATAGGAGTCGATGCTTTGTTGTCAAGGATTCACCACATACTTGCGAGTGTGGATATCCTATGCGATCTGAGGAGATATTAGTGTGACGAATCTCTGGCCAGAGTACATGATGTGTTTTAAGAAATGGTTTCTTAGTAACACATGCGATGTCACTATTTGATCTTCAAGATGTATTGCATAGTTATCGAATCTCAAACGACTCTCGATTTACCAATGGTTGTTGATTTGATCGGGATATATGGATGAAGGGACCGTACTGTACGCTAACCAAAATCTATTGGTTCTTGCAGGCACTATCAGCGATACCTAGGGAATCATGGGGCGATGTTGCTAGGCGCTCTTACCATGATTCGATGGGCAAGTCGGAAATTGTTGTTCCGAGTCACAAGGAGTTGTGAGCCCACGGATAGCTGTATCCCTTAACCATTGAGGGTCACACAGAGTAATGGATTTTTAATCCCCGTTGAGATAGTTAAATTTAAAGAGTTAAATTTAATGAACAAAGAAGTTGGACTTCTTATTTAAGAGTAGAGGAGTAAGATTTCCTAAAATGACATAGGGATGGGCTGAATTCGTTAATGAGCCTAAGTTATTTAATTTATTTGGTTGAGCTAAATTCTATGTCGGCCTAAGTACTATTGGGCCAATCTAAGTCTGATTTGGGTCATTTTAATTGTGATTGAGCTAGTCTAAGTATTTTTGGGCCAATATAAATGTTAATTAGTCGGTCTAAGTTTATGGGCTTTAGTTAAGGGGCAACAACTCGAACTAGCCAGTGACAAACAAGATAGTCCGTAAATATATATTTAATAGATGTATATGTATATTTTGATATAAGTATGATTTTTATTATGAAAAATGAATTAAATATATATTTACGGGCAAAATTTTAAGAAAATGATATTTCTAAGTTCATGATTCATGCATGTATTTTATGATGAGATAACGGGCATGTAAAGAAAATATTTTGGGAAGTTGAAGTGATTTGTGACAAACACGGGACTGGAGGTCGGGATATTGGGCCCGATGACCTTTTCACTTACGATTATGAGCCTATGGATCCCCAAAGGTTGGGTGAAGTGGCATAGGGCGTTAGGGGTACACCCCACAGGCCGCCACCACGTACGATGGATTTAGATTGATCAATCGAATTAGGTTACACTTCACTGATATGACCCACAGAAAATGATTTTTATGTTTATGACATGCCAATGCTTATGTTATGTATTATGTTACGTATTATGTTATGATTTAGATTACGACGCAGTTTATGCATACGATTTTACGATCATGCATGCATTAGAATCCTCAGGTTATTTTTATATACGTTATGTGCTTGCATGTGGTTTTATTTAGTAGTACTCGTTATTAAAGGTGTCGTGCACTTCAGGAGAACAATTTAAAATATAAAGCACGAAATATGATATGAGCATGCTGGACTTTTAGGCTCACTAGATCTAAATGGTGTGCAGGTGAGATTTATGTTATTCAGGAGGTTGTGGTCCCGACTGGTGGGGAAGACCTCTGTGCATTCGTGGCAAGCTAGCACACCCGTGACCTTCGCGCTTTTATGTTTCAATGATTATGTGATTGTATCCAACTATTTTCCGCATCTTACGTTATTGAATATTTACGCATGAATTTATAATGTGTTCGAGTATTTAAGTTTTGACATGAAATTGCTTTTTATTATGTATTACATTTTATAAAAAATCTATTTTTAAGTATAGATGCATATATGTATGGGCATATATGTAATATAAAAAAAAAAATTCTTTCGAGTTTGGTTCGTTTCATATCAGCATAGCTCTTTTGTCGAATTTGTGACATTTGTATCATTTGCTTGATTACTTGTACTTTATTAATTGCTTCTTGGATAACATATGGATTTGAGATATGGTTTTCTTATCTTTGGTGCAATGCCATTCTTTGAGATCCCAATTTAAGGGTGAACGACATTTTCGTCCATATAATGCTTCATAAGGAGCCATTTGAATTGTGGTCTGGTAGATGTTGTTATAAGCGAATTATATGAGAGGTAAATGTCTTCCCTAGTTGTTTCCAAAGTCTAGAACATAGGTTCGGAGCATATCCTCCGAAGTTTGAATGGTTCGTTTGGATTGTCCGCTTGTCTCGGGATGAGAAGCTGTGCTGAAATTTAACTTTCTGCCAAGACATTCTTGAAGTTGCTTCCATAGTCTGGATGTAAATTTTGGGTCTCTGTCAGACACAATTGTGGAGGGTATCCCATGCAGTCGAATGACTTCTTTTTGGTATAGTTCCGTGAGATTTTCTACTCCATACTTGCTACTAACAAGGATGAAGTGCGCTGATTTAGTTAAGCGGTCCACGATTACCCAGATACTATCAAAACTCCTTTTAAAAGAGGTAATCCTACCACAAAATTCATAGTTATTTTATCTCATTACCACTCAGGTATAGGAAGTGGTTGCAAAAGACATGATGATCTTTGATGTTCTACTTTTACCATTTGACACGTAAGACATTGTCTTACAAACTTTGCAACATGTTGCTTCATGCCTCTCCACTAGAATTAATGTTTTAAATCTTTGTACATTTTGGCTCCTCCATGATGATTAGAGAATCGATATCTATGAGCTTTTTCCAAAATTTTATTTTTCATAGATCTAGGCATGCAGATTTGGTTGCGATATAGTAACATAACTTGAGAATTGGTGGTGAACTCAGATTCTTTCCCTACTTTGTTCTCTTTGAGTGTCTTCAAATCGAGTTCTGAGTCTTGATTTTTCTTGATCCTGTTACAGAATTCTATTTCAATTCTAAGACCTGCAAGATGACCATGAGAAAAAATATGTATTCTTTTCCTCGTTTGGTATGGAGTTGAAACATACGCTTCCTTTTCTCTTAAGTGGGCCAGACCGATCTTCCTACTAAATGCATCTGCTACGACATTGGCCTTAATTGATTAGTATAATATTGAGCAATCTTAATCTTCTAAAAATTCCATCCACCGACATTGCCTCATATTTAACTCCTTCTGAGTAAATAAATACTTTAAACTCTTATGGTCAGTATAAATGTCAAAATTTGTACCGTATAAATAATGCCGACATTTAACTAGGGCAAATATTATTTCATCTAAATCTAAGTTGTGGGTTGATAGTTAAGTTCAGGTCCCTTTAACTTTCTTGTTGCATATGCAATGACCTTTCCATTTTGCATTAGTACACATCCTAGGCCTTATTTGGATGAATCGGTGTAGACTACAAATCCTTTGGTTCCTTCAGGTAAGGTTAAGACTGGGGCAAAATTTAACACATTTTCAATGATTGGAGCTTTCTTCGCACTCTTGGTTTCATTGGAATGGGTTATCTTTGAAAGTGACTTGAGTTAAAAGAGCCGCAATTTTTTCAAAGTCTTGAATGAATCTAAGATAGTACCCTGCTAGGAAAAGAAAACTCTGAACTTCGGTCACTTTGCATGGTTTTTTCCACTGCATTATTGTTTCTATCTTGGTAGGATCTACTTCGAGGCCATTCCTGGAAATTATGTGGCCCAAGAATGTTACTTTCTCTAGCTTAAACTCACACTTGCTGAATTTGGCATATAGTTGATCTTCTTTTAGTGTACGGAGAACTATTCTTAGGTGATGTTCGTGTTCTTCCTTGCTTTTGGAGTTAATAAGTATGTTGTCGATAAAAATCACCACAAAATTTTCTAAATAAGTTCGGAAAAATCGATGCATTAGATTCATAAATGGAGAAGGATATTTTTCCAATCCAAACAACATTACAACAAATTCGTAATGACCGTACTGGGTATTAAAAGCAGTTTCGAGTATATCTTATTATCGGATCCGTAGCTGTTAGTAGCTTTGCCTTAGGTCCATATTCGAATAAACTTGAGACCATTGCAGTATATCAAACAATTCGTCAATTCGGGGTAATGGATACTTATTTTTTATAGTGACGTTATTTAGCTCTCGATAGTCGATACACAACCTTAAAGTGTCCTCTTTATTTTTTACAAATAACACTGGGGCTCCCCACAACGAAGAGCTTGGTCGAATATATGTTCTTTCAATAAGCTCTTGTAATTGGGTTTTCAATTCTTTCAGTTATGCAGGTGCCATTCGATACAGGGCCTTAGAGTTGGGAATTTCTTATGAGGTTAGATAAATGGTGAACTCGATATCTCTTTGAGGAGTTAATGAGTTTATTTCATCAGGAAAAACTTCAGGGATTTCAGATACCTCCAATTGATCGTTTGTCTTGTTGATTAGGTATGGTAAAAACCATAGACCGTGCTTCTAAAGAAGATATAGTGGTGACACTGTGAGACCCTACTTCGGGGTTTTTGTTTCTGAATCTATGAGTTTGACCTCCTTGGTGTAGCAATTTACTTGAGCTTCATGTCTAAACAGCCAATCCATCCCTAATATGATATCATACCCTTGTATAGGGAGCTCAATTAAATCTGCTAAATAATTTTCACCAACAATTTCTAGTGGACAGTTCTTGTAAAGGACATTGCTAGTAATATTTGTTCCCATGGGGGAACTAAATTCTAAGAGGTACGATAGATAATTAGGTATGAGATCTAGATTACGTATAAATGGTCTAGCAACAAAGAAGTGATTCGCTCTTGGATCAAATAAAACTTTTCCAGATTTTTATATCAGGAAAATCTTACATTCTACCATAGCAGTGGTGTCGAGATCGCCGTCAATTCCAGTGAGTGCATAGGATCTAGCTAGAATCTTAGGTTTTGAACCTGTGGGGCTTGATGGGATCTTTTCGGGCATTGATCATTCTACAAATTAGACATTTCCCATTTTTCCTCCAGCAATTGGCTTCGCTGTGATTAGTAGTCTACAGTATCCACAATATTGTTTTTTGTTATTTTCTTGACAATTTTGTCTTCTCGATCCTTCTTTCTGGGTTTGAACTTCCGTTTTGAATTATCTCTTTTTAGGGTTGTTTTCAGTGAAATTGAAGGTTCTGGTTTTCTTTTCTTCCTCTCTTCTAAGGAGCATTTTGATTTCGGCCTATACTCGTAGGGCATGATTTACTGTGACATTGTAGTAAATGGATTCCGTAGATAGTGTTGACCAGCGAATTTCTAAGTTCAGTCCTAGAACGAATTTCCATATCTTACTCAGTTCATCTTCCGTGTATTCCGGTGCATAATGGATCAACCGATGGAACTCTGACTCATATTGGGATACTGTCATAGATCCTTACACTAGACCTATAATCTCCCTTTCTCGAGTGTTTTGCATCACTTGCGTGATATATTTCCCCTCAAATTCTCGTGTAAAATTATCACAAGTCCTTGGGGTTTTCTTTTGGCTTCAAAGGTGATCTATGACTCTCCACCAGTTGTAAGCTGCATATTCGAATGATAAGTTGCAAGGTTTACATTTTGTTCATCTGAGTAGTTGTGAATAGATAATATTTTCCAGAATTTTGTCATCCATGACTCTGCTTGTAAAGCATCCAGAGTTCACTGAAATTTTTGGGGATTGAAACGAAGGAAGCGCTCAAAGACCCGATCGCCCACATCCTGGTTTTTAGATGATTGTTGACAATAATGGAAGAATTTTTGCATCATTTTGAGTACAAGGGGCGGATTAGGCACTTCTTGGTGCTGATTTGTAGCATCTTTGTTATCTTGTGGTTGATTGTTTTGGTTCTCTTGGTTTCCTTGGTTCCCTGCATGGAAGCTTTCACTTGTAGATGCCATACACAATTACTTTCAGGTACAAGGACTAGTGATAAGAATAGTATGGTTACATTTTAATGTTAGGATACATAAATTTATATAATATAATTTTTCCATGATATATTTAAATAAAAGGGTAGTAATTCATTGCGGAGAAAATTGAAGACTACTAGCAAAAAAACTATTCATTACTACCACAATATCATAGTAAAATAATACTTCTAATAAGACAAAGTGATACTAAATATTACCCACTGAGAAAAAAATCAAAATGGTAAGAATTCATAATTAACATAGCTGCTAAATACTACTAGTGAAGAGAGTAGTTGGTAACTACTCCCCAGTAACAACGGACTCGGCGCCAGAAATATCCTCATTGTCTAAAATAACTATTATCAACTCATCATCCCATGCTTCAATGGGTGGTAACGGGTCCTCTCCCTGAAAAGGTCTAAGCCGCACAATCAGTGGTGGATCTATGGGAAACTCCTCGAGGTCAGACTCATATCCTGGATCGATCATCCAAACATCATCGTATAGGACTGGTGGAAATGGTGGTGGCTCGGGCTCTAAGACAGGTGGCTCTACTGGAGGAATCACTAGAGTGTCAGTAGGTGGAATCTTTGATGGAGCTATAGGTGGAACAACTAAAGAGTCAACCGGTGGAATAACTACTGGATGGGATTGTGGATCAATTAGCGGAATAACTGTTGGAGGGGCTGGTGGATCAACTGGAATGGTACTAGGCCCTTAAACATCAAGAAGGCTGGAGATGCTTAAAACCCCTGTTTCTAAACAATAGATGGAATACACAACCATACCATGAACCTTAGAAATAATATGATCAATCTGGTCATTGGTATAATACTCCTCCCTCATGAGGTTCCTCAGCTCTCGGTTATAATATCCATGTTTCTCAAAAAGATGCAATCATCCTATATCTCTCATAAATGGCCCGGCCTACATCTTTCTTATAAGAAGGAATCTGACTCTGCAATATTTCCTCCATGTAAGTCTAAAAATACTCAGGATCCCCAAACATATCAATGTGCTACCTATAAATGTCTAGCTGGTTAAGCAAGACTTGGTTTTATCGGGTCAGTCGGGAAATGTCTTGTTCAAATAAGGTCCTATTAGTCTCTCTGGATGGCATAACATATCTTGATCCTCATAAACTTCTAGGGTGACATGCTCAAGAAAATAGGATATATACTGAGGCCCAATGTAAAAGTACGGGTCGGAGAATCCTTACAGATAAATATAGTGTCTAGATGGCCTCCCTGACTACTAGGAGAATCAGATATCCTGTAAATAAAAATAATAATTTATAGAACAATCGTCAATAATGAGAATGTATAAAAATTTAACTATGTATACTAACCAACCTAACCTGGAAGCTCTGATAACACCTATGTGACAACCGACTCAGGGTCTAACTAAAAATAGGTGCCACATTCCCTAACAACACTCCTTCTAAGGGTAGTATCTGTGGGGACCTCGGGTTGCTAATCTCATCTTAGGGCAATTAATGATTAATAAACAATTAATCATATATTTAAAAAAAATACTCAAACCAAATAAATAATTTTTTTTTTAAAATATTGCACCTCGCTCGATTGGTTAAATCCTACCGATCGAGCGAGAAGAAAATCTCTCTTCTCGGGTCTGAGCATATTTTGGTTTCGCTCGATCGGTCAAATCCTACCGATTGAGCGAGCTCAAAAACTACAATTCTCTGTTTTGCATTTTAAGGCCTCGCTCGATCGGTCAAATCTTGCCGATCGAGCGGCCTCTCTGCCCAGAAAATCTGCATAATTGTTTTGCTGTCAAAGCTGAATTCCAATCCCATAATTCATGCAAGATCAACTCAAAACATGATTTATTAGTTCCAAATCAAGCACATAAACATAAACAACCTCTCAAGAAACTATACATGCATTTGTTACATCAAACAAATCACTAAATAACGATAGACGACATAAACTATCTCAAGTTTCATACATGCATTCCAAAACCAACAAGTTCTAAGGTTTGATGCTTTTAGATCTCAAGACTTCATCTACAACCCGAGTCCTCACTTGCTAGACTCTCTCTCCCAGCTATCAATGAAGTCGATGACCAGCTTCTGCCCCATCTGTTGTCATGCACACATACAAAACAAGACAATAGCCGGATAAACTCCGGTGAGAAAACAATCTCAGTATAACCAACATATAGAAAGCGTTAAATAAATCATAAACGACTCTATTTAAACTCGACTCAACAAATAGAGTAGTTAACGCTTCTATTGATCGATCAAGAATTGATTCATATATCTTCATTGCCATCAAGATTCGTAACCGATCTTGATTTGGATATCCATCTATCGTAGCCATTCTGGGCTAGAAAATAAGGTTAACAGCAACCTTGGCATATAATCAATTCATTATAGCATCATATCGACTCAAATTCAAAGATCCACTACTTGGGATGGATCGACAACATCAAAATCAAATCAAAACATAAACACGTATGTGGTTTTTAGCGGGACAACTCAAGAAGAATCGATCTTGAGTTTCAAAAGCCCTGACTCTCAATGTCGTCATTATACCGTCATATATCTCGGTTCTGAATTCTTCAATCTGAAATATAACAATCAAAATACTCATATCAAACTTCATTCAAGCTTATTATATCAGAAACGAATCAAAACCATCAATATATCATCAATCAATCTCACTTCAAACCTCAACTTCTTCTTATTTGATTCAACTCGGCGTCTTGTATTGTTAGCCTTCAAACTCAACTGAAACGGAAGAATAAAAATGCTATAACATTCATAACATCTAGATAAAGACTTCAGCTCAGGTAGAGGCTATCAAAACAGTCTAAAAACTCGCTTCAACAGCATAGCGATTGAAAATCGGTAACCGACGAAATATCGAAATCATTTCTAATCATTCAAATCATTCGGTCATTATATATCAACTGAATTCATCACCCCAAACATCATATCAGCTGCTATAATTCTCAATATACATGCTAGAAGTCGTAACCAATATATTCAATTATCCAACTTCGATCCGATATAGCATAAACAATCGATAGAATGCTAAGAACATGACAAAAGCATGAAATATGATCTCTGCTCAATAACTGATTTCGAAATCCATATAAAACAACACAAAACTTACACGATATCGAAGCCCTTGTCGTAAGAATTCCAGAACAATTTCCGGAATCGAAATCGGATAACCGGTTCAAAAGTTATAAAGATTTGAAGATCATGAATTCAAAGAAAATGGAAGAAGATCTCGGCTCCTGCTCAATTTTCTGAAAGTTTATGCATATCACACGTATGCATGCTGATGAAGCAAATAACATCTGATAACTTCAAGCATAATTGCAGTTTAGTCCCTCATACTTCAAAATTGCAATTCAGTCCTCGGCCCTCTTTTTAATTCAATTTCAATCCTAAATAATTTAAGAATATTAGAATTTAAATCGAAACTCTAAATATTCCCAAATTAAATATACTCGGATTAAAACTAAATTATCTCGGATTATATTAAATAATTCTGGATTAAATAAAATAATCCCGGGCCTTACATTTGTCTCCCACTAAGACATGAGTTCGTCCTCGAATTCATAAACAGTATAGATATGCATTCTGTATACTCATAAGAATAAAGAATAACTGAAAACTGAATAAGAACTCACATCAGTGGAATATATAAGGAAATCGTTGCTTCATATCTTCTTCGACTTCCCACGTCGCTTCTTCAACTCCATGCCTACTCCATTGAATCTTCACCAATGGAATGGTCTTCGTTCGGAGTTGCTTTGTCTTCCTATCGAGAATCTAAATAGGTTGCTCAAATTAGCTAAGAGTGTCATCCAACTCAGCTTCATCAGAACGAATCACACGAGATGCATCAGATATATACTTCCTTAACATCGATACATAAAAGACATAATGTATTCCAGATAAAGACATAGGAAGAGAGAGTCGATAAGCTAGATTTCTTATCTTCTCGAGAATCTCATATGGCCCAATATATCGTGGAGATAACTTTCCTCGTTTGCCAAATCTGAATGTGCCCCTGAACGGTGAAATCTTCAAAAACACTCTATCTCCCTGATCAAAAGATAATGGCCGTCGTCGTACATTCGCATATCTGGTTTGTATATGCTGCGCTGTTCTCATTCTCTGCTGTATCAGCTTCACTTTCTCAGTCATCTGTCTAATCAAATCTGGCCCTAATTCAGGTACCTCAGTAACATCATCCCAATACAGTGGCGATCGGCACTTCTTCCCATATAATGCTTCAAATGGAGCCATCTCGATACTCGTCTGATAACTATTGTTATAAGAAAATTCCACGAGTGGTATAGAATCTTGCCATGTAGTACCAAAATCAAGTACTATAGCTCTCAACATATCTTCAAGCGTCTGAATAGTTTGTTCAGATTGACCGTCAGTTTGAGGATGGTAAGCAGTACTTAAATGTAAGCGCGTACCTAGAGCTTCCTGTAGGCTATGCCAAAAGTGCGAAGTGAATCTCGAATCCCGGTCAGAAACTATTGACTTTGGCACATCGTGTAGTCTTACCACTTCTCGAATATAGAGATCTGCCATTTGATCATGACGATAAGTCATTCGGTAAGGAATAAAGCACGCAAATTTTGTCAATCTGTCGATGATCACCCAAATAGTATCGCATCCTCGAGATGATCGTGGCAATTTCGTCACAAAGTCCATGGAAATGTGGTCTCATTTCCATTCAGGAATCAATAAACTCTGTAATAGGCCACCTGGTTTCTTTCTTTTCGCCTTCACTTGTTGGCAATTCAAACATTTGGATACAAATTCAGTCACATCAGACTTCATTTGTTTCCACCAGTACCGATTTTTCAAGTCGTTGTACATCTTTCTGCCTCCAAGGTGAACACTGAAGCGACTACAATGGGCTTCTTTCAAAATATTCTGTCTCAAGTCTGCAATATTGGGAACAACTATTCGGTTATTCACATACAAGATATCATCGTCACTAACCTTGTACTCAGACTGATGTCCTGATCGGATCATTTCAATTGATTTTTGTACATTCTGATCGGCTTTCTGAGCTTCTTTGATACGAATCAGCAATTCTGGCTCAGCACTAATTGCATATACTCTCATCGGCCTTCTATCTGTCTCAAATACATACCCAAAAATACAACAATCCTCAATCAAATTAGATACACCTACCGTAGACAAGGATAGAGCACATACCTTTTTACTCAGGGCATCCGCTGCTGCATTAGATTTCTCTGGATAGTATTTGATTTCACAATCAAAATCCTTCAATAAATCAAGCCATCGTCATTGTCTCATATTCAATTCGGATTGTGAGAACAGATACTTCAGACTTTTGTGATCAGAAAATATTTCAAACTTCTCGCCGTATAAGTAATGTCTCCAGATCTTCAATGCAAAGACGATTGCAGCCAATTCAAGATCATGAATCGGATACCTGAATTCATGTGGTTTCAGTTGTCGAGAAGCATAAGCTACAACATGTCCTTTCTGCATTAAAATACATCCCAAACCCTGGTGAGAAGCATCACAATATACAACAAAATCACCAGTACCTATAGGGATTTTCAAAACCGGCGCTGTAGTCAATCTCTTCTTTAGTTTGATAAAACTCCTTTCACACGCCTCAGACCAAATAAATGGTGCATTCTTCTGTGTAAGCTGTGTAATAGGCTTCGCTATCGATGAAAAATCTCGAATGAATCGAAAGTAATAACCAGCTAAACCCATAAAACTTCGAATTTCTGGCACAGATGTCGGTCTCTGCCAACTAATCACAGCTTCAACCTTACTTGGATCAACTGAAATGCCATCTCCTGAAATTATATGACCAAGAAAAACAACTCTCTGCAACCAAAATTCACATTTGGATAACTTGAAATACAATTTCTCTTCTCTTAATGTTCTCAGTACAATTCGGAGATGATCAGCATGTTCACACAGATTCTTAGAGTATATCAAAATATCATCGATAAAGATAATCACAAATTCGTCTAAATATCTGTGAAATACTCTATTCATCAATCCCATAAAAACTACTGGTGCATTCGTTAGACCAAAAGGCATGACTATAAATTCATAATGGCCATACCTGGTTCTAAATGCAGTCTTAGGAATGTCCTCGTCTCTAACCCTCAACTGATGATAACCGGATCGTAGATCAATCTTTGAATATATCGACGATCCCTGCAATTGATCAAATAAATCATCGATACGAGGTAAATGATAACGATTTTTTACCGTTGCTTTGTTCAATTGCTGGTAGTCAATACATAATCTCATCGATCCGTCCTTCTTTCTAACAAATAATACTGGAGCACCCCATGGGGATACACTCGGTCTGATATATCCTTTGACCAAAAAATCTTCAAGTTGATCTTTCAGTTCTTTCAGTTCAATCGGTGCCATTCGGTACGGTGCTTTCGATATCGGCTGTGTACCTGACATCAATTCAATACCGAAGTCTACCTCTCTGAATGGTGGCAATCCCGGAATCTCGTCAGGGAATACATCAGCAAACTCATTTACCACTGGCAGATCAGTCAATTTCGGACTAGTCTTCAGTACATCAACTACATAGATTAGAAATCCCTCTGCTCCCTTCTGTAACAAATCAGTCATAGCAATAACAGATATCAAGGGAATTTTAGATCTAGCACCCTTACCATAGAATTTCCATTCATCAGCCATCACTGGTCTGAACCTCACTATCTTCTGAAAACAGTCAACTGTAGCTCTGTACTTGGTTAACATATCAATACCGATTATACAGTCAAAATCAGACAAACCAAGAACGATACAGTCAAGCTCAACTTCATTACCTTCGTACTGTAGTACACAGTTTCTAACAGACTTCACTGATACTATACCTTTTCCCAACGGTGAAGATATAGACACTACAGTAGTTAATGACTCAACAGGCAATGAATACAATGTAACAAATTGTTCAAAAATGAAGGTATGCGACGCACCAGTATCAAATAAGACATAGGCAGAATAACCATAAAGAGAACAGTTACCTGCAATCACATCGTCCGGTGCCGCTTGTGCTTGCTCCTCTGTCAATGCAAACACTCGTGCTTGTTTCCTCGGAGGTTGATTCACCGTCTGACCTTCTCCTCTATTCTGTGCTGCAGACTGTGGTTGGAAAGAGTGTACTGAAGTTACTTGTCTATCAGTCTGAGCTACTGGTCTAGATGATCCAGTACCCTGAGCACCTTCAGAACCTCGTTGTGGACAGACTCTCGCAAAGTGTCCCATCTTGTTGCAAATATGACAACTTCCAAATACACCTCGGCATTGATCATTGGTATGCCGACCACCACACTTGGTGCAATAAACATCTGACCTCTGTCCAGCTCTAGACTGTCGGGAACTACCTAAACTAGAAGAGTTACTACCACCTGATCTCTTGAACTGTTTGCTCTTACCCTTGAAGAAACTTTTCTTTCCACTGCTGCTACCTCCAGCTTCAAATCGAGGTGGCTGTGGAATTTGTGGCTGTTCTTGTGGTTGCTTCATAGGTTGGGGAACAAACTGAGCTCCTCTTTGTTTCAGTATTCCTGCTTCTGCACCCTTTGCACGATTCAGAGCATCAGTAAAGGTACTTGGTCTTCCCGAATTTACAAGAGTAAACACGTCAGGATTCAAGCCATTTATAAATTGATCGGCTTGAGCTTCATCACTGGCAGCAACATGTGGAGCAAACTTCATCAAACTCGTAAATTTTGCAACATAATCTTCGATATTCATTTGGCCCTGTTGCAAACTTGCGAATTACGCTCCCTTGTCCTTCCGATAAGACACAGGAAAGAAACGCTGATAGAAAGCAGTTTTAAATACAACCCAAGTAATAACAGTACCTCGGTTTTCAAATGCTTTCTTTGTCGCTACCCACCAATTCTTCGCCAGGCCATGTATTTGATGGATTACCAATCTCACTCGTCGTTCATCTGCATAATCAAGTGACTCAAATAACTGCTCTATATCCTCCAGCCAGTTCTCACAGTCAACAGAGTTCTTAGTCCCTTGCAGTGTCGGTGGTTTGAAGGACTGAAATCGCTTCAAAAGCTTCTCCATCGGATTGGCATCACCAAACAAATCAACAGAAGTACTACTCTGTCCATGTTCAGTTGCTGTCACTGGGACCTGTGCAGCATTTGTCTGTTCTGGTTCATTCACTGCCAATGTCTGTCTAACTCTCGGTGCTGGTCGGGGAGGCATATCTGATAAACAAACAGATTAGTGCACAGTTCATCATATCATAACACATTTCTGTTTCAGTTCCTCCTCTGATTAGCACAATTATGCCTTATCAAGAGATCGAGTTCTGATTCATACTCATTCAATACATGCTATTACTTCAATCAGATAATCAGATAGCATGTAATTCAAAACATTGTATGGCATATTCTTCGCAAACTATCACAACATCATGTGACAATTTAACATCTGTAATCAATGAATCATATACCATACAAGTATGAAAGCAATAAATAAATCATAATAGATGACTCGATCTACCCCGCTCATCTATTCTCAGTCCGAGAAACTTATCGCTCTGATACCACCTGTTGTGGGGACCTCGGGTTGCTAATCTTATCTTAGGGCAATTAACGATTAATAAAAAATTAATCATATATTTAAAAGAATACTCAAACCAAATAAATAAATTTTTTTTTTTAAATATTGCACCTCGCTCGATCGGTTAAATCTTATCGATCGAGCGAAAAAAAAATCTCTCTTCTCGGGTCTGAGCATATTTTGGTCTCGCTCGATCGGTCAAATCCTACCGATCGAGCGAGCTCAAAAACTACAATTCTCTGTTTTGCATTTTAAGGCCTCGCTCGATCGGTCAAATCTTGCCGATCGAGCGGCCTCTCTGCCCAGAAATTCTGCATAATTGTTTTGCTGTCAAAGCTGAATTCCAATCCCATAATTCATGCAAGATCAACTCAAAACATGATTTATTAGTTCCAAATCAAGCACATAAACATAAACAACCTCTCAAGCATCTATACATGCATTTGTTACATCAAACAAATCACTAAATAATGATAGACGACATAAACTATATCAAGTTTCATATATGCATTCCAAAACCAACAAGTTCTAAGGTTTGATGCTTCTAGATCTCAAGACTTCATCTACAACCCGAGTCCTCACTTGCTAGACTCTCTCTCCCAGCTGCCAATGACGTCGATGACCATCTTCTGCCCTATTTGTTGTCATGCACACATACAAAACAAGACAACAGCCGGATAAACTCCGATGAGAAAACAATCTCAGTATAACCAACATATAGAAAGCGTTAAATAAATCATAAACGACTCTATTTAAACTCGACTCAACAAATAGAGTAGTTAACACTTCTATTGATCGATCGAGAATTGATTCAAATATCTTCATTGCCATCA
Source organism: Henckelia pumila (assembly GCF_033568475.1). Classification (NCBI taxonomy): domain Eukaryota; kingdom Viridiplantae; phylum Streptophyta; class Magnoliopsida; order Lamiales; family Gesneriaceae; genus Henckelia; species Henckelia pumila. The sequence goes on from NC_133120.1 coordinate 144,956,386, forward strand.
AGATTCGTAACCGATCTTGATATGGATATCCATCTATCGTAGCCATTCTGGACTAGAAAATAAGGTTAATAGCAACCTTGGCATATAATCAATTCATTATAGCATCATATCGACTCAAATTCAAAGATCCACTACTTGAGATGGATCGACAACATCAAAATCAAATCAAAACATAAACACGTATGTGGTTTTTAGCGGGACAACTCAAGAAGAATCGATCTTGAGTTTCAAAAGCCCTGACTCTCGATGTCGCCATTATATCTTCGTATATCTCGGTTCTGAATTCTTCAATCTAAAATATAACAATCAAAATACTCATATCAAACTTCATTCAAGCTTATTATATCAGAAACGAATCAAGACCATCAATAGATCGTCAATCAATATCATTTCAAACCTCAACTTCTTCTTATTTGATTCAACTCGGAGTCTTGTATTGTTAGCCTTCAAACTCAACTGAAACGGAAGAATAAAAATGCTATAACATTCATAACATCTAGATAAAGACTTCAGCTCAGGTAGAGGCTATCAAAACAGTCTAAAAACTCGCTTCAACGGCGTAGCGATTGAAAATCGGTAACCGACGAAATATCGAAATCATTTCTAATCATTCAAATCATTCGGTCATTATATACCAACTGAATTCATCACCCCAAACATCATATCAGCTGCTATAATTCTCAATATACATGCTAGAAGTCATAACCAATATATTCAATTATCCAACTTCGATTCGATATAGCATAAACAATCGATAGAATGCTAAGAACATGACAAAAGCATGAAATCTGATCTCTGCTCAATAACTGATTTCGAAATCCATATAAAACAACACAAAACTTACATGAGATCTAATCCCTCGTCGTAAGGATTCCAGAACAATTTTCGGAATCGAAATCGGATAACCGGTTCAAAAGTTATAAAGATTTGAAGATCATGAATTCAAAGAAAATGGAAGAAGATCTCGGCTCCTGCTCAATTTTTTGAAAGTTTATGCATATCACACGTATGCATGCTGATGAAGCAAATAACAACTGATAACTTCAAGCATAATTGCAGTTTAGTCCCTCATACTTCAAAAATTACAATTCAGTCCTCGACCCTTTTTTTAATTTAATTTCAATCCTAAATAATTTAAGAATATTAGAATTTAAATCGAAACTCTAAATATTCCTAAATTAAATATACTCGGATTAAAATTAAATTATCTCGGATTATATTAAATAATTCTGGATTAAATAAAATAATTCCGGGCCTTACAGTATCCCTAAAGTGTCGTAGGTAGTAAAAAATCATATGCACTTTAATTAATATTATATGCGGAAGAGTTATATATAAAAAAAGAAAACACGGAGTTACAATATGATCTTTATTCAACTGATCGATAAAACTGGATTATTCTTATCATGTATGACATAGACCAATAGAAACGACAGTACTTTATTTGACAAAATAGACTCTGAAGAACATAGCATTGACTACTTAAACACAAGACCATAACTTATTCAAGGCAATGGACGAATCATTCCTTGACATTTCTTTCCTTTTCCATTTCGATGAGTCCTGGATACAGAAATTACAATAGATAAAAAATATAGAGGTTAAGTCTTTAAGTTCTTAGGGATATTAAATAATGATTCATATGATGATATATTTATTTGAAATAGTAATAAACATTAGGAGTAACAAAGCTCATATAAGTGTGTAAGAATTCAATAGTTTAGTAATAACCGTTTTGAAGAAGATGAAGATGATGATGATGATGGGCCAAAGTGAACAAATAAACCCGGACCGAAGTCACGTTCAAATGAACCATATACACGGGTTTAACCTGTTGTTCATTGGACTCAATATCCAGAACAAAGTCCGTTGTTCAGAGATATTTTTTGGTTAATGATCTTAATCATTCAATCATTTGATCTTTCGATCATACATTCATTTTTTCATGATGAACCAAGACATTATTTGAATCAGAGAAATACAATAATCATGTATAAGAAGAAAATAATCAACAAAACATATTGAATAATTTTTGTGATGATATCTTAACTGTAGTTGAGTGTGAAAATCCAAAAATTAAGCAATCATATCGATCATGGTGACTATCATTAGTATAAAATGAACTCCTTACAATTTACCAAATTACGTAGCATTAACTCATAACTTTATAAATCTTTGTTTAGTGTCTTAGATACTTTCAGAATCTTTTGGAGATTATAAATATTCCTAAAAAAATGTTGAAACTTAAAATCTATTCGTAAAAATATCTAGCTAAAAGTTAATATTCTTTTGAAGCTATAACCCCCTTTTAAAAAAAATGATTCAATAATAAAAATTATAAAATAATTATTGTATGACCTCGAAATGTAACATTTCATCTAATATTATTTTACTTAAAACAGCCTATTATTCTATGGAAAGCGATGTATATAAATAACAAAAAAACTTTCTAGTATTTATAATATAAAGGCATCCATAATAAGTGGGACATTTACCTCAAACATTTGTGGGTCCACCGTTTTACATTATCTATTAAATATCTCACAATCAAATATCCTACAAACCAAGTACTTGTAGACCTCACTATTATTTTATTACTACCCATTTATTTTTTTAAAATAAACAATTTATAAAATTTATTTTATAACGGCCAGTTCTTGACGAAAAATTCAATTAATTTAAATGTTTAAATTTATTTTAATAAAATATTAATTTTTTATAAAATAAAGTATAAAATTTATATATTTTTAAATAAATAATAAAAAAAACTGAAAAAAAAGGAATTGAGGCCCTCTACGAGCGCTTGCATTGCACGCACGTGCATTATGCAGGCGTGCAACGTTGCACGCTTGTGAATTTTAAAAAATAATAATAAAATGGTTTGAATGTCTGGACACAAATTAGTGTACAGATATTCCACCTGGCAAAATTTTTTTATCCACAATGGAGAACATTTTATATGGTGGACATTTGGGAAGACATTTCTCTCCAAATGTCCACTATTGTGGGTGTTCTAACAAAATGCATGTGCGAAAGCCATAAAACTTTATTGGCATTGTTATGATATTTTTGCAATATTATAAGAGATCTATACACTCATCCAAAAGCTCAAAGGATCACAATGTGTATAGAATCATAAAAACAATCATAGTATTAGATTTAAAAAATTCACAAAAATTAAAATAGTCTTCCAAAATTTATAAAACTAGTACAATAGGCTAGAATAGTTCTAGAAAAGTCACAGAAATGTAAATATTTTTTGCCGGCATGTGGCCGGACTTCGGCTACCACTCGCGGCCCATATTTTTACCATAGATGTATTTTGTGATTTCCTACATTTTTATTTCAATACGTTTCCTTAATTCCTTGCCGAAATGCGTCAGAATTGGAAAAACCTACTATAAATTATATTATACTTTACAGAAGAAAAAAAATACTATTTACGAAGACATTTTTAGGAAACTATTGATGTAGTAGCCCGTATCCAAAACTAGTGATTAATGAGTAATTAATCGTACGATCATTTTTAGATTAAGTAAAACATGATTAAAAAAATTCCATAGGGATTAACGGAGTCCGAAAATGAATCCAGGACACTCAAAAATGGTGGGAAAGGTTTGGGAGGATCAGACGACCTGAACTGGTTCGGAGGATCAGAATGTAAACGGAGCCAAGGATCGGAGGCCCCGAGGAGTTCGGACGATCCGTTCGTGTGCGTCCAACTGTCCCAATATAATATGTCATCGGCGACGTCACGGAGGGACTTCGGACGATCCGAAGTGTAGGATCGGACGGTCCGAAGTGCTAGCAGGGACACTTGTCATGCATGCAAGGATCGGACGGTCCGAAGTGAGGTTCGGACGGTCCGAACCCTCGCCTATATAAAGGGGCCGAGAGGCTCATTTGTTAGCCGCACCAATTTCCTCTTCTTCGCCCGCGTGGCTCTATTTTAGGGCCTTGGGTACTCTTATTTTAGAGTTGGAGTAGGGAATATATTATAGCATAGTCAGACAGTGTTTGACATAGTAACGGAGCAGTGCGCGTGTAGTAGAGTCGTGCTCGAGGTTGTAGAGCTACGGTAGGGGTGTGCCCCTAGTTGCGGGATAGTTGCCATCAGTGGGCTGACGACAGACGTAGGTATAGCTATGGTCTCCTTAAATTATTTAGGAGTATGTAATAGCTTAGTTAAGGCTTTTAAAGCTTAATGAATGATGCATGGGTATTTGCATTGTACAGTTGATGATAGGCTTGGAACCTAGAGTGGGACTGCTAGAACTGCCTGTAGTAAGGTACGTAAGTACTTACTAAGATTGCCAGCAGATATGCATGCTTATATGTTGCATTTATGTGTTTGCATGTTATTATTGTTATGTGGCATGTGCATATCATCTTGTGCCTCTACATCTTTTGAGATGAGCCAGTTAGGGTTGATCAGCCCTGTTTGAACGTTTTGATATCGAGTACCCTTAGGTACTGGTATCTAGAGGAATCCGTGGTCCGCGTCCGAGATTCGGGCGTGAGTGGTCGCGCACAGTGGTTAGGGACCCCGATGTGACGAGCTCATGTCCCAGGCTCCAGTCTGAGCAGTTGTATACAGTTATCCCTGATATGAATACCCTGTCATTTGCATGCATCATATTTGTATGTTTATCCGTGCATTCGTATTGAGCTTAGAGCTCACGTCCAGTATTTTCTATGTATCTTGACACCCCATTCGACGGGACAGGTGTAGGTACAGGATTGAGTACCAGGAGCTGAGAAAGGCCAGTGACCCTTGAAGACAGCAAGATTAACTGTATGCTTTATTTAAGTTTATTCTATTGGGTTGTATAATCAAATTTATTTAACCGGTTGTATTCTTCCGGTCTATTTTTATTTAAGTCTTCTGCAGCAATTTATTTAATGCATGCTTAATTATGCTCTTAACTCTGATTAGGTAGTGGATCCGGGATGAGTCACTACAATTGATACTTAAGAAAACTATGACACATTTGAAGAAACATTCATGTTTAGACTAGGATCTTATACTGTGAATAAAGGTATGAAAAGGAGGGTGAAAATAGTACCTGAAGGTAAATTTCTGGATACTGTTTTTCTTTTCGGGAAACGGTAGTTTATGAATTTTAACGGGAAGTTGGTTGATTTTTTTTTTGACATCTCCTACAACGATATCTTTCTAGGCAGTCTAAGTATTTTGTTTAATTTTTTTTGGAAATTTTTGAAATGGTTTTGAGGTTAAAAAAAATGTATTCTCCCTATTGTTTTTAACCTTTTAGAACACAATTTTCACACTTCATCATCTTTCTACTTTAGACCAGCAATGATCACCAAAGTTTGAAATGAAACTGATAAAATAGAGTATATGAAAGGTCTCTATATATAGGAAAAAATCAAGCATTTTATCTCATCTATGAATTTCAATTTCCGATCACCGGTTGGACAATGATGGAGGTGGAGTAGTATTCAAGAAATCCAAAAGAAATAATTATAATAATATACTTGTGCATAGAGATTATTATATTAGTTAGGTAAATATTTATTATAATATATTTATGTAAACATTTATTTATTAATATATACATATATATATATATATAATCTAATTATGAACACATTTACTATAATTAAAATATGAGGTATTACACATATTAAGTGGTTTCTTGGGCGTTCTGGCCATTCGACCGAGGCCCGGGCACTAGAGGGGCATTTACGAAGTAGCGGCGGAGATGTGTCCAAGAGGCGGGGCTTTCTAATTCAAAGGGCTGACGACGGATGCAAGTATAATTTTAGACCCTTAATAGCTTTTGAGAGTAGCTATTAGACTAATTAAAACTTTTAGTAAGCAATAAGTGATGTGATATTTATTTGATTATAGGATTGAACTTGTGAGCCAGAGTTTCTAGGTTGATTGATTAGAGGTACAAACACACTATTCGAGATATCTTGATTGAGTATGTATATTCTATGTACTGCATGTTATCTTGCATGTTTTATGTTCATATATTATGTAATGGTTATTATGATGCATGAATTATCATGTTGAGCTTATATCTTGTTATAGCCAGTAGTGAGGTTGCTCAAACCCTTATTCTGTAGTGGATGGTTGGACCCATTAGTACGGGTAGGGGTGGGCATCTGGCCGGGTTCCTCGGGTTCGGGTAGTTCGGGTCGGGTACCCAAACTTGTCTGGTAGTAAAAATAACTACACGAAACCCAAACTTTAATATGCACTACCCGACCATTCGGTTACCCGAAAAAGTTGGGTAGTCTTGGGTACCCAAAATTTATAGCCTAAAAATCTATTTTGTTAAGTTTTCTCAAGTTGATTTCTTCAAACACAGCACAACCTTGCCTAAGTTTAAATTTCTGCACAAACGCCCACCCCTCATGCCATAAGTTTATACAACAAAAATAGCCTAATTTTAAATTTCTCAAGCTGTTAAAAAATAGCCATAAGTCCAACTCAACAAGCAAAACCTTCAATCGGTCGAGAGCGTGAGCTTCAAAGACTCAAGAGTGAAATGTGAAGATAAAGACCGTGAGATTCCTTAAAACATTCAATCGGCCGAGAGCAAGAGAGAGAGGGCAGACCGCTAGCCCAGAGATGAAGAAGGTGAGTGAGCATCGAGAATGAAGAGCTGCAACCTGTCGAGAGTTAATTGTGAGTCTGTGAGGAAGAAGCGTGAAGAGCAGAATTAGGGATTTAGTTTTCTATCCCTTTTTAATAATATATGTGTATATTATATTATAATATAATATATATTATAATTTATAAATTTATATATATATGTCGGGTACCCAACTAAATTTTGGGTAGACAATTGTCTACCCGACACCAACCCGATCACAAATATTTGGGTCCGGGTAATTTTTCACAAAATTAACCGACCCGATTGGTAAACCCGATCGGGTCGGGTCGGGTATCTGATACCCGACTACAAAATACCACCCTTTACGGGATCAGGCTACCTATATCCATAGATTCTTTTGCTGTGTGAGCCATCTACTGATGCGATGGCCTAACGCGCTACATACCATGGTGCCACCTGACTAAGCAGATTGCCACTGCGATATGTTTCTGGTATCCTGTACATTTGCATTCATGCACTCATAGTATGTGTATATCATACTTCCATATTGAGAGCTTTTATCGCTCACATCCTCGTTTTCATCTTGGACACCCTATTCTATGGGGCAGGGTTTAGGTTGGATGGACACGGTGGAACTAGTTGTTGAGCGGAAGTTGTAGTTCTTTCCTGAGGATTGCAATTATTTCTTCTGGTTTAGTTTTTGGTATCCATACTGTTATTCGATATGGTTGCATAACACTTTATCACTTGGGTTTATTGTCGATTGTATTCTGTCGGTAGTTTTGTTGTACGATTTAAGTTTCCCCTAGTTTATCTATTTTTGTTTATCTTAGGCTAATTTCATTGTAGCGACCCTACCCGGATCCACTACCTAATCAGAGTTTAATTAAAGCGCATGCAATAAATACTAAAAGCGTATGGAGCGGATAAAAATACAACAAATCCAATCGGCAGAATACAACCAACGATAACACAAGTGTATAAATACCATTATACAACCAAATCGAAGGTTCAGGATAAACAAATCCCTACCCTCTAAAACCTCGTACTCGCGGATCCTCAACCCTGCTGAGAGCTGCCCGAACCGTACAGCCTCAAACCTGCCCCGCCACAAGGTACGCCACAATACCCAAAATACAGGGCGTGAGCGACAACACTCAATACGAAAGCAATGATATAAGTACAAATATGCGCACACAAATGATTTAAAATCCCAGGTAAAACACTTGCTCATGGCGCCAGGAATATATAGTACCGACTAGAGAGAGACTCAGCGGGGTACTTGTATATTCTATATCAGGGCTGAGCCAACCCCATCCTGACCCGAATCCAAAACAGGATACAAGTCTCATATGAAAACTGTCATGCCTGACTCGAGTCCAAAATGAGATCATTGTTCCCTATGGAGACTGTCAATGACTTACATCTCTCAGGATGCAGTCACACGGTAAATCATGTATGTGCTAAGGCAGTAAAACATGCTAAAACATGATAAGATATATATCACATACTCATGCAACATACATGCAAATATATCATGTCGGCTATCTCGGTCAGTACTTACGTACCTCTAACACTGCTTGGTCAAAACCTAGGTGTCTAGATTCCAAGCCTACTAATCCAGTCTACTGCTATTGCAACGCAATTACCCATGCATCAATAATTAAGATCTAAAAGCCTTAACTAAGCTAAAGCATACTCCTAAATATTTTTAGGATGCCGAAGTTATACCTGCGTCCGTCGATAGCCCTTTGCTGTCGATAGCATCAAAACTAGGACATAGCTCCGCTACGACGCCTAGACTGCTATGCCACTTTCGTATTTCCCGTAGGATGCCTAGATCTCCCTAGATCTGAGTTAGAAGGCTTAGGAATTGAGAGAGAAGAGAGGAATTGGTGCATTTCAAATGAACTCTCGGACCTCATATTTATAGACACGGAACGTTGCTTCCATTCGGGTTCGTTGCTTTCGTTCTGCCAGAAGAACGTTGCGTCCGTTTCTCTTCGTTGCTTCCGATGTCCCATCAAGTGCGTAAGCAATGACGTAATATTGCTGACATCACGGATGACATCAGCTGCCAGAACGTTGCTTCCGTTCTGGGTCACCCTCCGGACCATTTCTGATCATTCTGAATCCATTTCTGAAGTCCGTTAGTCCAACAGAAACTTCCTTAATCATGTTTTACTTAATCTAAACATGATCCTATGATTAATATACTCATTAATCATTAATTACGGATACGGGTCACTACATTCATTCTTTTAGTTTAATAAGTTGGTGATCTTGGAATGGCTCGCTAAATTTATGGCATCATAGCATGCATGAGATTTTGGGATTTACGAAAACTATATTTGGGTTGATATTTGTTGCCTTTTGTAGATGGCGGGTCACGATGATGAGAGTTGCGGTAGCATGGGCGCTGGGGTGATGAAGATGATCGTGAGCACCATCGAGACCATCATCACCATCGCGAGGGCCGCCATCTCTTTGACATGCATGATTTTGTGCATATGGGACCCAACCCGCTAGTGGGAGGCGAGACCCATGAGGTTGCAGATTACTAGTTGGAGCGGATAGAGGGAATGTAGTGACTAATCCGAAATCCACTACTAATCAAACATAAGCATGCAATAAATATCTTAAAGCACAACGAAATATTTTTATGGGTGGGAGAATGTAGTAACCCGAATCCATAATTTATAATTACTTTGCGATTAATGTAGTAATCATGTTTAGATTGGATAAAACATGATTAAGAAATATCCAAATGGGATTAATGAGTTGAGAATCGGATTTTGGATGTCCGAAAATGGCCCGGAGGGTTCCAAGTGATCGGGTGGATCGGATGATCCGAACCCTAAGATCGGACCATCCAAAGATGCATAGTTCGGAGGCTCTGATCAAGTTCGGAAGTGGGTGAGATCGGACGATCCAATCAAACTTTCGGACGATCCGAACTACTGATGTTCGGATGGATGGTTTGAGTTCGGAAGCTACGAGGCGATCAGATGATCCGAACTCAAGGTGGGCAGGTGTCCAAGACCAGTCAACGTGATGACGTTATGGATGACGTATTTTCAAGGGATCGAAAGATCCGAAGAGAAGGATCGTGTCGTCCGATGTGTCGCTAAGATAGGTGTATGATATGCATGCATTTGATTGGACACGCGGAGAAGATCGGACCGTCCGAAGGAGCAGATCGGATGATCCAAAGTTCTAGAAGGATAGGTGGCTCACATGCAGAGATAGGACGATCCGATGGGGGAGTTCGGACCATCCGAACTCTGCATATATATAGAGGGTCCGAGAGCTCATTTGGTGCACCATTTCCAACTTCTTCCTCTCTATTTTAGTTATTGTTTTAGGTGTTTCTAGTCACCTATGGAAGTCCAAGATTTGGTGAGCAATCTTCGAGGTGGTAGCGGAGTTGTGCTCAAGTAGCGGGGCAGTCGCCATAAGCGGATTGACGACGGACGCAGGTATGGTCCGAGATCCCTAAAATTTCTAAGGAGTATTTATTAGCTTAATTAAGACTTTTAGAGCATTATTAGTGATGCATGATTATCTTGCATTGTAGTGTTGGACTATAGATGCGGGGACATCTAGGAGTATTATTAAGGTACGTAAGTACTGACTAAAATTGTCAGCTGGTATACATGCTTATGTGTTGCATTTTTGTGTAATAATTGCATGTTACTGCTTTGAGATATTATGCTGCATGTGAATATCATATTGAGCCTGTGCTTCTTTGAGATGAGCCAGTGCAGGGTCGCTCAGCCCTTGTTAAGATGTTGTGACACTGAAGGTCCTGTCGACCAACGGGTTGCGCCGACTCTAGTGATCTTAGGATATTTTAGATCCACGTTCGGTTATGAGTGAGTGTTCGGGCCTAGTGGTTTGATTTCCCGAGGCTACAGCTCATATCGTAGGCTCTAGTCTGAGCAGTTTGGATTTTTATATCCCTGATATGGATACCCAGACATTTTATTTTTGCATCCATCATGTTTGTATGTTTACCCATACTAGCGTGTTGATCCTTATGCTCACGTACAGTATTTTCTGTGTTGTCTGGACACCCCATTTGATGGGGCAGTTGTAGGTAGCTCATCCAGGATAGATTGGTGACTAGGATGCGGTTGCAGGGTTAGATACTAGGTTTTACTATAATAAGATTTATTTGATTGAGTTGTATAAATTGGATTTTTTAACCGGTTGTATTCTGTTGGTCCAGAATTTATTTGATTTTCCGTAGTGTATCTCTAATTATATTAAATTTCATGCTAAAATTAAGCACTACTATTTGATTAGTATGTGAGCTGGGAAAGGGTCACTACAATGTCGGTCGGCTGATGCGGTAATATGAGTTGAGGGTCTTTGGTGTGGTTAGATATTTAGAATGCTGAAATTGGGGGAGAGCTACCGACTCAGAATAAAAAGAGAGAAAATAAATTAAAAAGAAAAAACATATAAAATTGTGAATTAGGGAGTGATAAAGAAATTTTAGTATATATCAAAGAGAGTGTAGAATAAAATATTCTGACTCGGTGCTGAAAAGTAACTTTAGTATCTGATTAGAAATTTTATTCCAATTTCTCCAAAATAAAATTGATTTCACCAAGTTTGGTGCTGAGAGAGACCCTACGCTAAATTTGGTGCAAGATTAAAATAGCACCCCAAGTGGAGGCCCAAATGAGGCACCAAAATAGTGATTCACATTATTTTGGTGCTCCGTTAGAGATGACCTAAACATAGAGAATAACAAGAGCTCCCTTCTCTTCTCTAGTTATGATTTTAAAATTCAACACATATTTCAAATCTCATTTTTATTTTATATAAATTCAGTGGATTCTGTCTAATTATAACTTTTTTTTATAAAAGTTTCTAAATTAATTGATTGATTCATGCATATTAGGAATTACCTTCTGATACTTCAAAGTTTTTTAACCAATTTATAAGATGTCGTCAACCAAACAACATTTTATGCCTTCCGTATTCTATGAAATTAATGATATTCTTCAAAATCATATGTTTCTACAAATAGGACATAAAAAATCTTGAACAAGAAAAATATGATTTTTAAAATAAGGGGTTTGAAATTTTTTTTTTAAAAATAAGGGTTTTACGTTTTGTTTCATATTTTATAGAGTTGGTAAATGCAAGTTGCACTACTTAGGTCTAACTCATGGGCGGGATCCATTAAGGAGCATGTTTCCCTTTGAATTTTCATGTGAAAATATACCTAATTTTTAAAAATTGTACATATAAATTATTAGTAATAAAATTTTGTTCAATCTTCTCTCTCATGAACTTGCGTCCATCAATTCGTGTTTGAAGAGGGATAAGAAATTATCTTTCTTCTTTATTATTCTAATTTATCTCTATTTGTTTTTATCGGTAATTTAACTAAATTCTTCATCAATTAATCAAATAGATGAAAATATTTGAATGATTGTAACGGAATCAGATATCTAAGTTTCGGTGTTTAACAAAAAAACTGTGAACATCAAAAACAGAAGCAGAAAAGCTCAAACCGCAAAACAGAAACAAAAGCAGAAGAGCGTAAAAGCATAAATAGAAGCCGAAGAACACTAGCACACACAATCAAGATACATCAGATCTCTTAGTTCACTTCATGTTATGTGTTGAGTTGTACAAACTATGTAAATTAATCAGTTGAGTGAACTGACCAAAACACTCTTGTAAGATCAATTGAGAACTGATTTGTTGAATCTAGGAGTCTCAATTATAGGAAGTAGAGTAAGTTCTAGCTGAGATGGGGTGTTGCAAGGGTTGTAATACTCAAAGTATTTTAGTGGTACCTTCTAGAAGAACCAGAAAAAGGGGTGACATAGGAGCAGTTGATTCTCCGAACATCCAAAAACAATCTACTTTGTTATTTACTACTTTATACATTCACAAACCAGTAAACCAACTGATGCATACCAATATTCTAGTTGACCTCTTTCCGCACAAGTATAATTGTTGGTCGACTTTCGAGATCCAGAAGAAAGGAGAGTCCAGTGGCTCACACTAATAAACTCACTAGCAGCAAGGAGCTACGTACTGCACCTACAAATCAGTGATAGAACAGCCTTACTGTTAAGAAAGTTTAACAGAATTTTGATCCAGATAGAAGAAAGTTGACGCTGAACCAAAAATAATCACAAACAACTGAAGTTGTTTACCAGCCAATATAGAAGCGAATTCAGTGTGAATATCAACGAGTGCCTCGACAGGCTAGAAAACAACATCACAACTAAGCTTTCTTATTCCCTATATTTTATTATATTGCATTTTATTTTATATTATTAGATAATACGAACATTACAGGGAATGCAAATAGATTTCCCTTTTGACTCCTAGCTACACATATCTCCCTTAGGATAGACATTTTCCACGAATCTATCCAGACATCCAAATCTACTGATGGACTCTCAACGATTACTGGATTAGTATAAATTTTGCATAAAAACTTGAATCACTTGATAAGTGAAAGAAGGTGGATGCCTTTAAAACTGAAAAATTCTTCAGACGTATTTTCACCTAGTAGCCGCTTGTACTTCTCGTACTTGTGATGCCTCTCCTTAGGGTAGACGACCAAAAAAATTTTGGCAAACTGGATATTTTCCTCCAACAAATTTACACTCAGTACAACTTCTCTCTTTACATATCTTTTACGCATGAACACATCCATGATTAGTTATGATGCACACAAACACCTTTTTCTTTTATAGATATCAATGTAATTAATGAGAATGAATGTTGGCATGCTCATATTTTCTAATGACAAAATAGAGTGTCAGGAATATGGAAGGATTTCTAGCTCGAATAAGTCAAAGCACTCAGACACGTCAAATAAACGAAAGCAGACCAGAAGCTACATAAAAAAATTTCAAGACATCCTTGGCAGAACGAGAATAAAAGAAGAGAAGCACAGTAGACCATGATTAGTTCTGAAAACTATCTACTTAATCAACGTAGACAAGTGAGACGAGTAATATTTGAACAAGACCAGAAGCTACATGATCAACTACTGTTGACCATTGCAGCAGATACCAGCACTAACAGAAGCATAAGCCAACAATCAGCAGATCATAATTCATCTCGAAAGAATAACTGAATTTAGGAGAAGCTTTAGCATCTCAAACAATGTTACGGACAATACAAATCCGACGAACAACAATCGATTATTCAAAACTAAGCTTTTCTATCCTTGAACTTTTAAGATTCGATTTTTTTTTATGTTCATGTTTGCGTTATATTTGCCTCTTTATTTTTTTGTGCATTCATGTAGCAATAGTAATAACCATAAAGAAACATTATGCATAAAATTAGAGACAATATCAGATAAAAATAGTAGATATTATTCAAAGATCATTGTTTACAATCTCTATATCCCACTCTAAGGCCATTTTCCAGAAGGTCATCCAGTTGGCCTTTTCACCTGAATAGAACTCAACATAGAGTGAGAATAGACTTATTATCTGAAGCTCCTTCAAGAGCATCAGAAGGCAAACACCCTTAGCACTGTAGACGTCCTCCACTTTGCTCGTCACCAATCGCTTCCTGTACTTACTCAACCTATTCTTCTCTTTAGGCAAGAGAAGCGCAGCATTGCGAGTATGGAGCTCAAAAATCTTAGCTCTAAGAGACTCAGTTTTCTGAGAAACAAAGTTTGCATACTCCCTCTTTCTCGCCTCAATATCCATAGAAATTTTTCACTTATCGTGTTGTGTGTATTCAATTTTCAGTTCAATATGTTCTTTTTATAGATGCATTTACGGTATACGAAGAGTCATATATAAATGCTCACTCTTTTCAATGATGTGACATACATTCTTAAGAATATAGAGAAGCTATCTCACATTGGAAGCTGCAATGTCATATGATTCGCATGGATTTATCGTAATCCAAATGTTTGACTAGAAATAAATGCAGCAGCACAGACTCAACTACTGAGAAACAACAATCTCTTACTACGATTCGGACTAAGCCTTCTTATCTTTTACTTATTTATTTCACTTATTCATGTCTTAAAATGTTCGTAGTTAATAAAGTCTTGAAATTGAAATAAAACAGGATCACTAAAGGAAACAAAATTTATTCATATTTGTCTCCTAGAATTACAAATTTGTCTCTGAACTGCCATCTTTCACAACCTTACTTAGATACCCATTTCACCAGCTAAAGCCCTCTGATATCTTGGATGAGCAGAAATTTTATCTAGAGAACTTAGTTCCTTCATAAGTTAAAGGAGGTAGATATCATCCGGACTAAAGACTGTATCAGGATTGGTTGTACCAAGTCTCTGCATATACTTCTTCAGTCTTACAATCGCTTGACGAGGGGAAGTTACTAGAATTATTCTGAAAAACTCTATCTTGTCTCTTAATAACTGTATATTTTTTGAAACTTCATCATCACAAATATGTCTAAATACCTCCATGATTTAATTTTATGGCGAGTTCTTCGTTTATAAAATAAAATTCGAATATAAAGAACTATTTGATCACTTTTTCCATGAAATGATAGGTAATGACAAAAATGAAGAACTCTTCATTGGAAACATCGACATCATTAATTATGCTCTCTTGAAAATTTCTAGACAAGGACAGGATACTAATGAAAAGAGATTTCTCAGCAAAAGAAGTTAAAACAATTAGATAAAGTAAAATCTACAACAGAAGAATACCAGATGAATGGACTTCAGCGGAAGCAATAATTAAGGGGGAACGCTAACAAATTAGTAGATCCCAATCAACAGAAGAATAGATCGGTAAATCCTGACAAAGTAATATCAGAAGACGCTTACCAGTAGCACAATCAACAACAGACAAGAACCCCAGCATATTGAAAAATCAATCGCAATTTATAAAGACATCAGAACAACATCGGACATTAGCAGATTTATTGAGTTATGAAGTTTTTCTTCTACCAGAATTCAAGAGTTGACGTGTTTGTCAAAAAGGGGGAAATGACAAAGTGATACACTTCTCAAAGTTTTGTCAAACACCAAAAAGGTGGAAATCGTTAAGAAATCAGATATATAAGTTTCGGTGTTTAACAAAACAACTGTGCACTTTCAAGAACAGAAGCAGAAAAGCTCAAACCGTGAAACAGAAACAGAAGCAAAAGAGCTTAAAATCATAAACAGAAGCCAAAGAACACTAGCACATGCAATAAAGATACATCAGATATCTTAGGATCAATTCGTGTTATTTGTTGAGTTTTACAAACTCTATAAACTAATTAGTTGAGTGAACTGACCAAAATACTCTTGTAAGATCAGTCGAGAACTGATTTGTTGAATCTAAGAGTCTCAGTTATACACAGTAGATTAAGTCCTAGCTGAGGTGGGGTGTTTCAAAGGTTTCAAAGTCTTCTAGTGGTACCTTCTGGCAGAACAAAAAAAAAAGTGACGTAGGAGTAGTTGAGTCTCCGAACATCCAAAAACAATTTACTGCTTTATACATTCACAAACCAGTAGAACCAACTGACGCATACCAATCTTCTAGTTGACCTCTTTCCGCACAAGTATAATTGTTGGTCGACTTTCGAGATTCAGGAGAAAAGAGAGTTCAATGGCTCACACTACTGAACTCACTAGCAGCAAGGAGCTACTGCCCCTACAAATCAGTATCAGAACAGTAGTAACTCACTACTTGTCAACCTAGCAACAGTAGCAATTCGATCCTGACAATGATAGTTTATTAATTATATTAGAAGTGATATATGTTTTGTATCTTATCGATTATTAATTATTTTCAGAAATTTTTTAAGTCGTTGTGACATTGTAAGTTATATCTGAAATTTAAAATTATTATATTTTAAATTTTGTTATAGATAATTATGTATGTGTTCTTTGGCTTTTTCACCTCCTCGATAAATTATTGGATATATTCTTTTTTGATCTCATTTAATGTATAAAATTTTATTTGTAAAATGAATTGAGTCGAACATACAAAATAAAACATTAAATAACACAACTGTTCATAATATCATGCTAGTAAAAATAAAAAAGATTCAAAATTGAATAAATTTTTAGGTTACATTAGATGAATGAATTCGAAGAACATCAAATCCATTTGATTGTTTGGGCAAATTTTTGTGGAATAGATTTCAAATCCACCCACATCTTAGTTAAATGCAATGGTGACTACGATGAATTTGAAATCCACTCAAGATGAGTGTCATTTCAAATCCATAATTGATCATTCCATTCAGTGCAACAATAAGTTGGAATTTAAAAAATTTGATCGTGTTCTAATGGACTTTTGAATAGATATATGTAAGTTTAGTACGATTTTATTAAAAAAATATAGTTATAAGATACAAATCCGAGTTAGATATTGATGAAATTTTGAGATAACTATCTAAAATTTTAATTTCAAGTTAAAATAGTACACAAAGATAATTATATTTAGGGAAAATACTTTTTTTTCCCATTAATAAACTTGTTTATTTTTTTTTTTAGTCCATTAAATTTTTAAAGTTTTATTTTGATACACTAATTTTTAATTTTCGGTGATTTTGGTCCAATTTCTAACATTTAAGTTTGACACATCAGCATTTTCTGGTGCCACATCAGCAATTTGACAAAAAATAGCTGAAAACTAAAAGTTAGTATGCAAAAATCAAATTTCGAAAAGTTAATGAACCAAAAAAAATAGTAAAGTTAATAGTATAAAAAAACTATTTTCTCTAGTATTTAAATACGACATAAATGAGAATAGATTTTTTTTTTGAAACCCACATAAATAAGAATAGATTGACAATGTAATTCACTCTAAATATTTATTTTTGTAGTCTTATATGGATAAGAGAATAACATTACATATATATAAACAGAAATCTTCGGCTAAGTGGTGTGTTAAGGAGAGAAAAATACTAAAATTTTCCACAATATGGTGAATCGACGGCGGACAAGACATAATATTTATAGGATCTGGGAGGATGGGGTTGCCATTGAGTCTCCCTCGCTTATAAAGGAGTCTGGAGCTCGGTTTTTTGAGCAATTGTTGACTGGTGAGCCATTTGCTTTTAATAGAGAAATTTTGATCATATTCCAGATTGATATCCGATGCAGATAACTTGATGTTGGGATCGCCTATTTCTGAAAAGGAGGTTTATGAGAGTGTTTGGTCCTTAAATGAGGATAGTGCTGTCGGACCGGATGGATTCTCAGCTGGTTTTTTTCGGAGATGTTGGGATATAATTAAAGAAGATCTTCTTGATGCTGTTCGAAACTTTTGGTCGGGTTCCTCACTTCCCAGGAGTGTTACAGCTACGACCATCATATTGATTCCCAAGAATGAAGATGCTCAAATGTGGTCCGAATTTAGACCGATTAGCTTATGTAATGTGTTAAACAAGATTATTACAAAGCTTATTACTATTTGGCTAAGTCGGATCCTGCCCCAGATTATCTCGCCTTCACAGAGTGGGTTCGTTGTAGGAAAACTTATTTCTGATAATGTTTTGCTGGCACAAGAAATGGTTAATCATCTGAACTATCTGATCAGAGGGGGTAATGTTATTATGAAGCTGGATATGGCCAAGGCGTATGATAGAGTACAGTGGGGTTTCCTTCTCCAAATGCTTCGGGCATTTGGTTTTACTGAGGTGTTCTGTCAGAAGATTTTAAGGTGTGTGAATTACTGTTGGTTTTCCATTAATATCAACGGGTCTTTTTAAGGGTTCTTTGCATCTCGGAGAGGGCTTAGACAAGGGGACCCTTTATCCCTCCTGCTGTTTATTATTGCTGCTGAATATATTTCCAGGGGGTTGGACTCGCTATATGATCGGTTCAGGAGCCTTCAATTTCGAACAGGAAGGCCTTTTACTCTCTCACTTGGATTATGCTGATGATCTCATTCTTTTTTCAAGTGGCTTGATCTTTGGTATCAGGAACATAGGAAATTTTCTTTATCATTACGAGTAGTGTTCTGGTCAACTCATTAGCAATGCTAAGAGTGCTATCTTCACAACTAATAATTGTCCATAGGATAAGAAAGGGAGATATTACGCTATTACTGGGTTTGGAGAAGGTCTTGCAACCCCCTGGTACAGTTCTGCATCGCTTTGAAATGTTGTGTGCTAAATTTCTATGGGGATCGGCTACAGGGGGACATTCCACGCACTGGATTTCATGGGAGAAGATCTGTCTTCCAATCTCAGAAGGTGGCTTGGGTATTCGCAGACTCAAAGACATGGTTACTTCATTCTCCATTAAACTTTGGGTCAGATTCCGTACGGTTGAGTCTCTTTGGAGCCGTTTCCTGCTTTTGAAATATTGCAGGACAGCTCTTCCTGCAGAGGTTCAACCTGTGCAGAACATGTCGATTACATGGCGTCGCAAGCTAAAAGTTAGGAGTCGAGCTGAGCCGGAAATTGGATGGTGTATTTGTGACGGGAACATAAGTTTTTGGTTTGATTCGTGGTTTTCGGAAGGCCCTCTATCTTCATTAGTACCTATTCAGGGCCAATCATCCAGATTGGTCAATTGGATCCTGACGGATCGTTCTTGGAATTTTAATCGGTTACTCTTGGTGGTACCTCAGGATGTCGCTGTTCGTATCATGGGTGTGCAAATCCATTCTTTCTCGAAAGATGTTGCTATTTGGAAATTGTCGAATAAGGGTAGGTTTTTTGTTAAATATGCTTGGGAATTGGTGCGGAACATGCATAATGTCGTTGGGTGGTTTCAAGGCTGCTGGTCTGTTCTTTTAAGACCATCTATCTCTATCTTTTGTTGGAGATGGTATTTTAAGCGGCTGCCTGTTGATGATATTCTTCAAGCCAGAGGAATTTCTTTGGCCTCGTTGTGTCAGTGTTGCCGAGATCAAGAGTCTTTTTGTAACGCCTATAAGTTCTTTACGTAAAATCGTATGTATAATTAGAAAATTTAATGTTTAAAATAGTATAAAATAAAAATAAAATAAATTAAGGGGCCGGTTAAATGACTTTTATGTGCCATGTTTACGTGATTTAAATTTATTTATGAGATTTAACCCGAGTATTTTGAGTGTTATCAATTCTTGAAGAAAAATGGATTTGCGAGCGCGTAGACGGGACGATGGACGATCGAGATAAAAGTTTTATTGGAATTTTTACCCAATTATTTTTAAGAGCCTAAAATAATTATTTTAAGATATATTTTATAGAAAAATTTAGGTTTTATGAGTATAAATATTTTAAAAGTCCATTTTTCACCTAAATAAATCATTTTTAGTGCTTTTTGGACATTTTAAAAATTGGGCTTTTAATTATTTCGAAAATTATCCATTATAATGCCCAAAACTTTTATGTGGGCTAGTGTTATTTCATCCCAAACCCCTCAACCATTTCAAATTACAAGGCCCTAAGCCCATTAACATTTAAGCAAAATTACAAGCCCTAAAATCACTCTATCACTTTCACCCTCTCGTTTTCTTGGAGCTCAAGTAGCAGTTGAGGCTGCCGATTCTTCACCTTGCACACACCGCACAAAATTGAAGAAAATTTCAAGGAGTTTGAGCATCCGGATCGTCCCGCCGTGCTACGCACTCGTATATCTCGTTCGTAATCAAGTGTAGCGCAGTAGCCCTTCACTTGGAAAAATCCCTAGCGCAGCAACGCTAATACTATAGTGCAACTGCGCTAGGGGGGAGCGCTGCTACGCCTCTTTCCAGGTGCAGCGGAGCCGATCCATTTTTTTAAAAGAAAGATTTCTTTTGTTCTTGCTGCTCCTTGCGTTCTGTATCACTGGCAGGACCTTGGGATGGTCCTGCCGGTGCGGCTCTGGCCATGGGTGGCCGGAGCTGGGAGGCAGTGGGCTGTAGATAGGGGATTCGGGAATGTAAAGAGAGGAGGGTCGTGAGCTGCTGGTGGATTTCGGGCAGCCGGGCCGGGTCCGGGCGGGATAGTGGTCCGAGGATCAAGTGATTTAGGGTCATAGGTTATGGGTTTGGGTTCAGGTTATTTTATTTCGGCCGGGTAAATTAATTTAGGGTCCAAACTGTATATTGGGTCAAAATTTGATATTGGGCTTAAATAGTTTATTTTAGGCTTGAAGTAATTTTTTTGGCCTTGCTAAATTAATCTAGATTATTTGGGCCCAAAGGAATTAAATGGGCCTTAAGTATGGGTTAGGCTTAAATAGTTATGGTCCAAGCCTATTGGGCCAAATCTTATTAGAGCCTAACTGATTGGGCTTAAAGTATTGATTGGGCTCAAGTTATCAATTGGGCTTAATTTTGGTTAGTAGGCCAAAATAAGTATTATTGGATCAATTTAAGTCTTATGGGCTAATGTAAATATAAATTGGTTAGTACAAGTGTAGTGGACCAGTCTAAGCATAAAGGCTTAAGATAAGGGTGCAGCGACTCGAACCAGCAAGTGGCAAACAAAAATATTCTGTAAATATACATTTAATAGATGTATATGTATATTTTGATACAAGTATAATTTTTATGAAAAATGAATTAAATATATATTTACGGGCAGAGTTTTAAGGAAAAATAATATTTTAAATTCATGACTCATGCACGTATTTCACGTTAAGATAATTACACATGAAGAAAATATTTTGGGATAATTGATGTGAATTGTGACAACATACGGGACTGGAGGTCGGGATACCAGATCCGATGACCTTTCCACTTATGATTATGACCCTATGGATCCCCAAAGGTTGAGTGAAGTGGCATAGGGCGTAGGAAAAACACCCCATAGGTCGCCTTTACGTACGTTGATTTATAGATTGGTCAAACGATTATGGTTACACTTCACATATATGACCCACACAGTAAAATAGTTTATGATTACTACATGCCATAATTATGTTATGTATTTATGATATGATTATGCTTATGGTTCAGTATTATGCAAGCGTTTTACTATCATGCATGCATTAGACTCAAGTTATTTTTATATATGATATGTGCTTGCATGTGGTTTTATTATGTAGCACTCGTTATTAAAGGTAGAACATGCTGGGCCTCTAGGCTCATTAGATCTAAATGGTGTGCCGATGAGTTTGACGCTAGTACTGGGGATATGGTCTCGACTGGCGATGAGGACCTCTGAGCATCCGGAGCTGGCTAGCGTGCCCGTGACCTCTACAGTATTTTCATTTCCGCATTTTTATGAGATTTTATTGAGGATTGTACTAAACTAATCTCCGCACATGTTCCCTATTTACACTATGAGTTTCTTGTGGTTTGGGTTTTAAACTTTGGATTTTCGTATTTTACGATGTCGTATCTTCGTGCATGATTTTCCTTTAAATTATTCGAGTGTTTTAAATTGCTAGAGTACAATCAACTTATTATATGTTATATTACTTGAAATAAATCTATTTTTGTATACACACATATATGTATGGGCATATATGTAAATAAATAAATAATATATATATATATATAAATCCCTTGAGTATCCGTTGTTTCACTTTTGATCACCTGTTTTTCTCGAGTGATACTGCTACTCGAGTTTGGAAATTTTTTGCTACACGATTCAAGGTTTATAATTTTCATAATTTTGCGAGAACTTCTGCCTTTTCTGATTATCTGGTTCGTTTGAAAAGAAAGGAATGATCACAAACACATGGGTGTTCGCACCCAATCGGCTGATTCATGAGTTTCTTATATCTCTTGGCCGAGCTGGAGTCTTGAAAGCTACACATTGGAGGGGTTGTGAGGATGTGGCGACTTCTTTGGGGATGGATTGTCGGATCAAAAAAATTGCTCAAGTTCGGGTTATTAGGTGGTTGCGTCCTAGTGTTGGACAGTACTTCAAATTAAATTCGGATGGTTTCTATAGAGGCGGTGGAGAGTCGGGGATTGGCGGCATTATCAAAGATTACTTGGGCTTCCCAATCCTTGCTTATCATGATTCGATTGGTCTTGCTACTAACACAAAGGTTGAACTTTGTGCGATTCTCAAGGGGCTGCAGCCATGTGTCCAGCTTAATTTGTTTTCATTGTGGCTTGAAGTGGATTCCATGGTGGGATCTTTCTTATATTCAAACTCAAATTCAAAGGATCATTTTTTATTCTACAGTCAGGATGTTGCATGTATATAGAGAAGCTAATACTGTTGTAGATGAATTGGCTAATTTGGGATTGATCAATGGGGCGGCTATTCTATACCCCGAAAACTTTCATGTCCGACTCAAAGGAATTTGCAGGCTAGACAGAGCTGGGCTGCCTTACATTAGTGTTAATTCTAGCTACTGATTATTTTGTATTTTTCGAACTCTAGCTTTTTAATTTATTTTTGAGCTCTTGTTATTCTGAGAGGTTCGGTCTAGTCCTCCTCTCATGTATTTTTTCTTTTACCTAATAAACAGGTGGGATCCGTCTAAACCCCCGTCACAACAGGCGGTGTTTGGAAAAAAGAAAAAAAAGTTTGGCTAAATTAAAATAACATAATATTGTAGTTAGATTCCATAATTCGATTTGATTATTTCACTAAATTGATTGTCAATTCACAATATTTAGTTTATTTCGTTATTTTCTTTTCTTTTTTCCCTTTTGAAGAGTAAAATAACTTTTAAATATATAAAGCTATATACAGGATAACATTACATATACAAATATTATTAATATAAAGTTTTTTTTTTAAAATTAAATTATTTAATATTGTAATTGGAAACAATATTTCGATTCGATATTTTACTAAATTGATTGTCAGTTCATAACATTTTACTTTATTTTGTTCATTTTTTCTTTTGAAGAGTAAAATATGAATAAAGTCATGAGTAAAGAAAAATTTATGAAGTCTCATCAAATCCAATAGTAATAAAAAAAAAAGAATAAAAGAAAAATCCACCTAATTATGATTATGATTATTAATAATGTGTAAAAGCAAAAGCGCAATGGAGAATCTAATCTAATCTAATCTAAGTAGGCAAAAACCGAATTAAGAACAGTTGATATATGTTGGTCTCATCAAACTGGCAGGGACGCCACGGAGGTCTGGAGCTGCACCTCTCCGGTTGGCTTGGCGTCGTCTTGGACCGCGGGTTTGCCGCATAGTTTGTAATAGAAGTAGACGGAGAGTTGCACGAAGCCCAGAACTGCTCCAACTCCATTTCCAATCTGCATATATATATATATATTATGTCAATTAATGCTTAAATATATATTATATATTAATTATGTAGTGGTGATGATCACTTGCGTATGTACGTACCGCGATGAACAGATCGAAGGTCTTGAGGTTAGCGTAAATAAACCAGACGATGCCGTTGGCAAAACCAGCCAAGCAAAGCCAGAATGGTAGGAATTCCACGCTCTTGGTCACCACAACTTTTTTCTGCAAAAACAATATATTAATATTTGATAATGATGATGAAATGTAAATTAAAGCAAAGCAAAGCAAAGCTGGAAACGATCGAAGAATTAAAGCAAGCAAGGACTTACAAGGATGGAGAGAGGGGAGCCATACATCAAAATACCAGCACCCACACAAATGCCCCCAACGAAATTTGATCTTGTGGTGTGTGTGTGGAAGCAAAGGATTGTGATTGTTGCTATGATCCCAACCAACGCTGCCTCTCCAACTAGCATAGCCACTATGATTTTCTGAATTACCAACATTACAATTAATAAAGGAATTCATTAAATAATAAAAAAAAAGCACTCTCAATCTCATGCATGCAGTACTACTACTACTACTACTACTTAATTACCCTGTACTTGTTGCCTGTGTAGATGGAGAAAATAGTTAGGTATATCAACTCCAAGGCTAGACCGATGCCGTTGATGGTTATGACGAGCGTGCTATCGGGGTGAACCACAGGCAATCCATAGAACACCCAAAATGCACAGTTGAGCACACAAAGGAGATATGGGTATGGATGGAACTCCTCCGTCGTCTTCTTCTCCCATATCCGCTTGAAAGTCGGTCTATATTTTATATACAAATTTAAATTATTAATTCCATCGTATATTTGGTATCAAATTTAATACATAAAATCAAAATCCGAGATAGATTACGCTGGAGAGATAAAGAGACCAAAGGATATAACGTTGCCTGCATATATAACGAATTAATTAATTAATTAGCAAAGATGCATGGATAATTAAGTTACTCAAAATCGAAAATAATTAATAATAATAATGCATGCATGAAATTAATTAATATGAATGGATAAGTTTGTCTAAATCGGAAATAATTAATAATAATGTATGAAATTAATATGAATGGATAGAGGCATATACCGAAACCGAATCTACACGATTTGAAAATTTTCTTTCTTGCAACTAATTGATACTTTCATTACAAATTATATATATATATATTTTCCAGTCATTAGAATAATAATCCATACCTTAATATTTTTTTTAAAAAAATAGTAGTGATTATTCAGATTTGTCAATCGAAATTAATAATCGGAAACACAAAATCATTATCAAATCCCTATATATATATATATATATATATATATATATCGATTTTACATGCACCATGAATGACTTTCAAACTTCCGCCACACCCACAGATTGTGCGCAACGTAACGGATTGCAACAAAATTAAAAATAGAGAGAGATGATTGATATTACAACACACGCAAACAATCAATGTAAAAATCGATCAACCCGTTATAATATTCTAGCGATCGATCAAGAAGATCATATAACAATGTGACTAACAAGAATTAACTACAAGTAATTTAAAAGCTAGCTAGGAAGAACATGATTGATATTATATATATATAAGCACAAAAACTATAACGAACCGATGATGCCGACTATGGTGCGAGCGAGAGCTTGTCCGGGGTTCGTCATCTTCTCAACAAGTAATTAATTTAAAAAAAAAAACACTAAAGTTTAAATCAACAATGAAACTGAGAGAGAGAAAAGGTGAAAGGGGAAAATAAGTGTAAGGTACGGTACGATGAGTCGAGAGGGCACACACACACACATATATATATATATAGGCATCAATTGTAATTCGATTGCAATTCCAAAAGCCAAGAAATATCCGATCGAGCCGTCAAATTAATTCGGGATATTTATTTAGATTTTCCTTTTTAAGTTCAACTGAAAATCTCATTAAAAATCCTGTATTAATCCGAATGTTCGGATATTCTTATCACAATCAAAATCTAATTCATACAAATATCAGATTTCACCTTGTTAATAAATAATTAATTAATTTCAATGATAACAAATCAGTACTGAAAGCATGACAATTTTATAACTATGTAATTATATTTATACGTTCTTATTTTGTTAATGAGGATTTTGAGAGACCAACCAAATTCACCACATAAAAGTTTACATTATATTTCATGGGGTCATAGCATGTGACATTAATCGTATGAATTAAATTGCACGATTCACTGACTCCATGTTTGGTAAAATCAAATATTAGTCCAAAAAGTATGTATCAACCCGAGTCTTATCTACAATTAAAAGTATTAACCCATTACATAAAAATTTATAAAAGTACGGATTAAAACTAATCCGTGACTGTCCGAGTTTGTGTTCAACCAAAGTTACGTAAACATTGTTTAAGATTTAAGAACATTGTTTGATATTATGGCCGGGTGAATCATGGCACATGAAGTGCCGATCGAAGTAAATCACGACCTATGTCTATACTATTTATGCCATGAAAATAACTATTTTGGGTCATATAATTAATTGCACAGGCAAAATTATTTCTCCATTCATTCAATCAATAAAAATTACCATAAAAAGCCGCCCCACCTATCATATAATTCATATTCTCGATCGCTAGCTTTTCCAAATTATTTATCTCTCTATCTTCAAAATTATAAAAACCAATAATAATCCTACAATATTACGAATCAACCAAACCCTAAATCATCGCCGAATTATATATCAAGCTGGCACATGATTCTCACCTGATCGAGCTGTAAAGAATTCAATGAATATTCTTCAGCTTGCCTCCTATCCGTACGTTGGCTCGATTTTCCGAGTCTTGGACCTGATAATTTGCACAATAAAACGAAGTTATAAACACAATATTACTGAATTTCCGAATCGAACGAGAACTTGAAATCGGGTGGCGAAAACGATCGGAATCCAATGAAGCAGAACATATACGTACCAACAAATTTCAATTAAAGCTCGCCGTTGCGTTGTTTCTCAAATTACTGGCGGTCACTCGCTAATCAGAACCTCCTACACCAACGATTCCTGTCAGTCACGCAGATCAAAACGACAATTCAACCCGCAGAATGAGCTTAAATTTTGACACAAAATCTCCACAACAACAATGGATGATTCACTCAGATCACATTTCCCGATAATATATATATATATATAACAGATGGATAGATGGGAGAGATTGCTTACTGATGGAGTAGTAGTCTGCGTCAAAATTCTCCGCAGCCTTCTTCACATTTGCATGAATCTCTGCAGAGTTAGGTGATCGATGCTCTTATATACACACGTAGCAAGGTATTTAATATATGTATTGTATTATATGGATATGGAATATTGATAGTGTTTAATTATAATGCATAACCGAATTTGTTATAACAGAATAATATCCCACCTGATGATTTTCCTGTTGCGATCTTCAGCTTGCCCTCCCACTTACCGAGTGTACGTATATTTATATATGTGCATGTGTGACAATATGATTTTCTCTTAAATTCAAATCTAATTGTTTTTAGTCAAATAATTTTTACATCTTTACCATTTAGCTTACAATTTTGTGACGTGGTATTGCACAACTCATGATCATTTTACTGTGACAATCAGTATTTTGTCAACGTGTCATCAATTTTTGATACTACGTTGGCACTTGTGTGAAATACGACCACGAGCCAAAAAAATTTTAAAAGTTGGATACCAAAATCCAAAATAAGCAAAGTTCGTGGAGGAAAAAAAATTTACTATATATATTATGGGTAATGAATGCTACATGTACACTGAGGGTTACACGTTGGGTTACACGTTGTACTTGAAATTACATGATTATCCCTGCACTTTATTTGGAAAAAATCTTTCAAAAATGCATGTAGGATAATCATGTAATTTCAAGTGCAATGTGTAACCCAACGTGTAACCCTCAGTGTACATGTAGCATTACCCATATATTATACTATCTAACATGGTTAAATTTAATAGACGAACATAAATATCCCTTATTTCTTTCAACAAAAATTAATTTAAAAACATATGTTAGTAAATTCTAAAAATAATAAATGAATTGTGTCAATGATAATTGATAATGATGAGTAACTTAAAAGATTAAAAAATATATGCTAGTATATCAAACAGAGGATCGAGTCATCTCGCGGAGCTTATTGTGAAATCCAAACTTATCATATGGGATAAGGCTCCAATGATGCACAAGTTTTGTTTTAAATCACCAGACAGAAGCATGCACGACATAATGAAATTTGCAAATCCTTCAAGTGTTCACTTCTTTTTCGAAGGCAAAATAGTTGTATTTGACAGAGATTTTCGACATATTTTACCTGATATTCCGAAGGACAATAGGCAAGATATTTTTCATGTCACTATTAATTCGTCGCATCTGTGGAGACATTGTACAATTTTTAGATTGACTAAGAATATGCGTCTTTATAATTTGGTCTCTGATGAGGAAGTCGATGAAATTAGGAGATTTTCGGATTGGATTGCAAATATAGGAGACGAAAAAATTAAAGAATCAAATGAAGGTTGCACGATGATTGACATTACAGATGAATTGTTGCTTAAAAATTTCAAAGACCCTATCACAACAATCATTGAGAGTACATATCCGTTGTTTGGTATCACAGTAAGTGATACATCATACTTCCAACAGAGAGCTATATTGATAGCTACTCATGATTTTGTTCATTCCATAAATGAATACATGATATCAGTGAACAGTTCGGATGAAAGATTGTATTTAAGTTCTGATTCGGCATGTCATTCAGAGAAAATGTTGATATGTTGCATGATTTGCACACTCCAGATTTCTTAAATGGAATTAGATGTTTTGAAGTTCCTAACCACGAGCTAAATTTGAAGATTGACACTCCTGTTATGTTGTTGCAGACATTAGATCATTCTCTTGGATTATGCAATATAATGATACTAGATTGATTATCACGAAGCTCGAAAACCATGTTCTGGTCATTTGTGTTGTTGTTGTTCTGACCTCTACGTGGAGCCATAATCATAAACGTACAACATCATTCACACCACTAAGTCACATTTTCTCACATCATATCGTAAAAGATAACATACATAAACTCAGAAAGCATAAATCTTACAGAATTGACGACGGAAGTACCCGAGTCCTTAGCGAGAGTGCATGCACGTACTGTTTTATAGAACCGACCTCTCTGATACCAACTGTGATGTCCCTCACAACGTCGCCAACTTACATGCTCTTAAATAATTAAAATGTACGGAAAATAAACTTGCAGAAATAATTTTTATAAACTTGAAAAGAAACATGTTCCAATAAAAAAAACATTGTGCGTTCAAAACCATTCATGTGCTAACTAAAGAAAACTTGCAATGCACAAAAACTTGTTTCAAAATCAAAATAGTAAAAACGTTGTTCTTGAACCATAAAACTCTTTTAGATATGGTTCTCAACAGTCTTCGCATGCGACTCTTTGCTTCCTTGGTCACTCCGTGTCTCGTCCCACCTCAAACTCATGAACTGTATCTTTCTCGCCTACACCATTCAAGTTCAGTGAGTTTAAAGACTCAACGAGCATACATTGAAAATTAAGTGTACATAATAAAACTCTTAAAAAATGCATGGACCAAATAAAACTTCTTAGAACATGCTTGGATAATCATGCATAACAAATCAATTCAACTGCTTCATTTTGGGATGATGAAAAATGTGTAAATGTAGCAACCATTAGAGTCTTTTAGTCTCGTTATCACGATCTTTGTACAACAAACATATATATAATTGGTACAACCCATACCAGTCTTGTGACAATATGTGTATCATCTCGGCCTTGTGCCGCTTAAACTTTCATTCTTTTAGAAAGGCCTTTCACTAGATCATCCCGGGTCACAATCCTGTATTTGCCACCATAAGTCCACAATAGGCATCAAAATATTTACATGCATTACTTCATCATCATTCATAAACTTTATCATAAACTTTAACATGAACATATAAAAACTTTCTCATCACTTTCATAAACATTCCATGAAGAAATAGTAAGTATAATTACATGACATAGCTAAATCGATCCGCGTGGGTCGTTCTTTCCGTTCTAACTTCAAAACTTGAACATCTTTCCTTGAAAACAATTAAAAGTAGTTTCAACACCTTGGAAGATATTAAAAGTAGCTTTAGGACATTAAAAACACCTTAAAAAGAAGTTTCAGGGAAACACCTAGCGCTGAGGCGCCCCAACGCTATGGCCAAGCCCAGGAAGTGCCTAGGCACATCTCGGTGGCGCCTAGGCGCCGAGTTTTTGACCCTAGTAGTGCCTAGGAGTCTTCGGACGGTGCCTCAGCCCTGATATCTGCGGAAAAACATAAAATTTCGTGGTTTTGGTCATTTTTTGATCCTTTACGATTCCGTATAAAAAATATTCACTCACACATTTGCATCAAAACTTATAATTTAAAATTCACACACCAAAATTCTCAAATTCACACTCAACTTTTCTCATCAAATCTCAAAAATATCTTTTTATAAAATGTCAAAAACGATACACGTATTACAATTCTACATCATGCTCTCAAAATCTCATAGAATCAATGCAATATACATAACTTAGACATCAACAAGCAGAATTTTCATATCAAAATACCAATATTCTTGAATGGTTGTTTGAAAACATTAAAAACATGTCTTTCTTTGCCCGTTGTAGTAATCATTGACCTTGAGTGCGAGTTAGTCCTACAAATAGACGACGAACGAGAGTCTTTTTGGTTGAGATGGATATAGATTTTGAAATAAGGAGAGGGAGAGGGAGAAGGAGGTGTGAGAGTGAGAGTGAGAGTGAGAGTGAGGAGAGAGAAACTTTGACACAAACTTTGGGAGGTAGCTGACGGCCTGCTTACTTAAAAATACTCTTTGAACTTTCTCTTCTCTAATTTTTTTTAAAAAATAAAAAGCTACACTCCACTTTTGAATGTAAAAATCTGCACAACCAACACATTTAACTTAAAATTTTATTACTCTTTGTTTGTAGGCTAGTTTCGACTCCTTTGATCACTAGAATTAATCCATATCTGGAAAAAATTTAAACTAACATTTTTGCATAAAATCTCATATTCTAGACAATTAAACTTATAATTTTTCATGCTACTAAAAACTTTCCTCGTGAGTAAGTTCTTTGGATTTTTAAACCTAACAATACTGCTTCTGAAAAAAATGAATACAGAAAATAAATTATTGGGAGGATGAGTAAAAACATGGACAAGGAGATTAATAAAAGTTTTTCTTGCAAAAATAGCACAATAAAATACAGCAAAAAATCGATAAAAAAACAGCACAGATAAACTACAGTGAAAAAACAAAAAATCGCACATAAAATTGCAAAAATCAGATGATAAACAGAATTTTTATAAAAAAAAATCAAATATAAAAACCAAAAAACCAATATAACATTCTACGAAAATTGAAAAAAAAAATCAAGACGTTCATAAATTAAGTGATTATCAATTTGAATTTTAGTCTTCGAACTATCCTTGAAATATTTCACTTCCTAAACATATATAACCGGAATTATTTCTTTAATTTAGGCGATTTTCATAGTTAAGTAAGCTGACACAAAATGACATAAAAAAAAAAAGATTAGTCGCATTAACAACAAATTGGAAAAAATTTTCAATTTCAATTTTTTTAAAAAAAATTCATTAAAACTCGCAAAAAAGTGACAAATTGAACAATGAACAATTTTTTTTTGTTGAAGATTTGAACATTGAACTTACTGGTTCACTGAGTTGGCTGCCCTCGTCGTTTCTTCCTCTCTATTCATCCTTGGGTTTTGTTGGTTATGTATGTCGGCTGATGCGGTAAGATGAGTTGAGGGTCTTTGGTGTGGTTAAAGATTTAGAATGCTAAAATTTGGGGAGAGCTACCGACTCAGAAGAAAAAGAGACATAAAATAAATTCAAAAAGAAAAAAAAGTGTAAAAATTGTGAATTAGGGAGTGAGAAAGAAATTCTAGTGTATATCAGAGAATGTAGAATAAATTATTCTAACTTGGGACTGAAAAGTAACTTTAGTTTCTGATTAGAAATTTTATTTCAATTTCTCAAAAATAAAATTGATTGCACCAAGTTTGGTACTGAGAGACACCCTGCTATAAATTTGGTGCAAGATTAAGGGGGCGCTATTTTGTAGTACCCCATGGAGGCCCAAATTAATAGGGCACCAAAATGGTGTGTCTTCTTCTTTAGGTTCAGGTTCTGGTGGAGGTGTGTTCCACTTTGAAAGAAGAGAGGTTAGTACGAGAAGTGTGGGGGACGTCACCATACAAAAAAATGTCGTGGAGCAGGAGGTGCTTGTTTTTATTGTGGCCAGATGGGTCACATGAAGAGGAATTTCCCATAAACGAGTGTATTATCAGCATCCGGCTTGGGTTCTCAAGCATCAGTTCCATAGAAGCCATCAGGACAGTCGCTTGGGAGTACCAACCAGAGGCCACGTATTCTCGAACAAGTTTTTGTGCTAAGCTAAGATCATGTTTAGAAAGAGAATGAAGAGGTTATCGCAGGTACATTTATTTTGTGCAGAATTCCTGCTTTCGGTCGCATAGATAATGGTGCATCACATTCATTCATTTCGACATGTTTTGTTAAAAACCATAGATTTTTGTACATATCCCGACACGTAGCACTTTGGTCAAGCGTTTAGTCTTGGGTTGTTCTTTAGAGTTTGAGGGCTCTGATTTATTGGTCAATCTTATGATTCTAGCGATGGAGGATTTTGACTCTATTTTGGGTATCGACGTTTTGAACTCTTATCGAGCTACTGTGGATTGTTATCAAAAGGCTATTCAGTTTTGTCCGGTTGAAGGCGATAATTGGTTTTTCTATGGTGAGGGAGCGCGACCTCTTATGCCTCTGATATCAGCTCTAAAGGCTTGTCAGGATTTAGAGGCGGGTGGATAAGGCTACCTTATATATGCGTTTGATATGGCCACGGGTAGTAGGACTGTTGAGGAGTTACCAGTATTTTGAGAGTACCTAGATGTTTCTTCGGATGTGATTCCATGGTTTCCTCCAATTCGAGAAGTCGAATTCGAGATCAAGCTTGGGCCCGAGATGACACCGATTTCTCGTGCACCTTATTGTCTAGCACCAGCAGAGATGAGTGAGTTGCAGCAGCAGTTGCAAGATTTTTTGGATAAGGGATATATTAGACCGAGTGTTTCACCTTGCGGAGTGCCAGTACTTTTTTGTCAGGAAAAATGATGGTTCCATGTGTTTATGTATTGAAGACCTATAGTTGAACCAAACGACGGTTAAGAACAAGTATCCTTTGTCATGCATTGATGATTTGTTTGACCAACTTCAGGGTACCTTTCAAGAAGATTACTGTCTGCCTTACTGTTAAGAAAGTTTAAAAGAATTTTGATCCAGATAGAAAAAAGCAGATGATGAACCAAAAATAATCACAAACAACTGAAGTTGTTTACCAGCCAGTCTATAAGCAGATTCAGTGTGAATATCAATAAGTGCCTCGACAGGACTGGAAAACAGCATCACAACTAAGCTTTCTCATTCCCTATCTTTTAATCTATTGCATTTTATTTTATAGAAGTAGATAATACGAACATTACAGGGAATGTAAATAGATTTCACTTTTAACTCCTAGCTACACATATCTCATCTCCCTTAGGATAGACATTTTCCACGAATCTATCCAGACATTCAAATCTACTAATGGACTCTCTAGGATTACTGGATCAGTAGAAATTTTTCATAAAACCTTGTATCACTTGATAAGTGAAAGAAGGTGGATGCCCTTAGAACTGAAAACTTCTTCAGACGTAGTTGCACCCAGTAGCTACTTGTACTTCTCGTACTTGTGTTGCCTCTCCTTAGGGTAGATGGCCAAATTTTTTTTGGCAAACTGGATATTTACCTCCAACGAATTTACCCTCAGTACAACTTCTCTCTTAACATATCTTTTACACATGAACACATCCATGATTAGTTATGTTGCATACAAACCAATTTTTCTTTTATAGATATCAATGTAATTAATGAGAATGAATGTTGGCATCCTCACTTTTTCCAATGACAAAACAGAGTGTCAGGAATATGGAAGGATTTCTAGGTTGAAGAAGTCAAATAACTCAGACATGTCAAATCAACGAAAGCAGACCAGAAGCTACATTCAGAAAATGTCAAGACATCTTTGGCAGAACGAGAATAGAAGAAGAGCAGCACAGTAGACCATGACTAGTTTTGAAAAATGTCTACTTAATCAACCCAAACAAGTGAGACGAGTAATATTTGAGAAAAACCAGAAGCTACGTGATCAACTACTGTTGACCATTGCAGTAGATACCAGCACTAACAGAAGCAGAAGCCAACAATCAGGAGATCATAATTCATTTCGAAAGAATAACTGAAGTTAAGAGAAACTTCAGCATCTCAAACGATGTTACGGACAATACAAATCTGGCGAACAAAAATCGATCATTCAAAACTAATCTTTTCTATCCTTGAACTTTAAGATGTGATATTTTTTTATGTTCATGTTTGCGTTGTATTTGCCTCTTTATTTGTTTGTGCATTCATGTAGCAATAGTAATAACCATAAAGAAACATTATGCATAAAATTAGAGACAATATCAAATAAAAATAGTAGATATTATTCAAAATCATTGTTTACGATCTCTATCTCCCAATCTACGGTCATTTTCTAGAAGTTAATCCATTCGGAAATTTCACCTGAATAGAACTCAACATAGAGTGAGAACAGACTTATTATCTGAAGCTCATTCAAGAGCTTCAGAAGATGAACACCCTCATCACTGTAGACGTTTCTCCACTTTGGTCGTCATCAATCGCTGCCTTTACTTCCTCTACCTATTCTTCTCCTTCGGCAAGAGAAGCACAACATTGCGAGTCTGGAGCTCATAAATCTTAGCTCTAAGAGACTCAATTTTCTGAGAAACAAAATCTGCATACTCCCTCTTTCTCGCCTCAATATCCACATACATTTTGCACTTATCGTGTTGTGTATATTCAATTTTGTGTTTAATATGTTCCTTTAATAGATTCATTTATAGTATACGAAGAGTCATATATAAATGCTCACTCTTTTCAATGATGTGACATACATGCTTAGGAATATAGTGAAGCTATCTCACATTGAAAGCTGAAACATCATATATTTCTCATATATCTATCGTAATCCACATGATTGACTATAAATAAATGTAGCAGCACAAACTCAACTACTGAGAAATAAAAATCGCTTACTACGATTCAGACTAAGAGTTCTTATCTTTTTCTTATTTATTTCACTTATTCATGTCTTAAAATGTTCGTAGTTAATCAAGTCTTGATTAATTGCAATAAAACAGGAGCAACACTAAAGGAAACAGAATTTATTCATATATTCTCCTAGCATTACAAATTTATCTGTGAACTGCCATCTTCCACAACCTTACATAGATACCTAGTTCACCAGCTAAAGCCCTCTGATATATTCGATGAGCAGAAATTTTATCTAGATAAATTAGTTCCTTCATAAGTGAAAGGAGGTATATACCATTCGAACTAAGGACTGCCTCAGGATTGGTTGTACCAAGTCTCTGCATATACTTCTTTAGTTTTACAATCGCTTCACAAGGGGAAGTTACTAGAATTCTTCTGAGAAACTCTATCTTGGCTCTTAATAACTGTATCTTGGTTGCAACTTCATCATCACAAATATGTCTGAATACCTCCATGATTTAATTTTATGACGAGTTCTTCCTTTATAAAAGAAAATTCGAATATAAATAACTATTTGATGTGGTGATATTTTCTTATATTTAATTGGATTAAATTGTTATGATTAGATGCATTCGTAGTGATTATATTGGTTTTATAATTGCTAATCGTTGTTTGCGATTTGATATGGGAAAAGGGGAAGAAATTGAGCAAAAAGAGGAGGAAATGAGTAAAAAAGAGGAGTGAAACAGAAGTATCTCGCGCTTGATCCTGCAATTATTGCGCCAGCAAAATGAAGAAAATTCAAAGATGGACAGAATCATAGCATGCTCAAGCCATAAATTCTTGCGCTCGAGCACGCCTTCGCGAGAAAAAAAGGAACGGGACAGAACCATGTCGCGCTTGAGCGGCCATATGTTGCGCTCAACCACGCCTGCGTGCAAAAAAATTCCTTGGGCAGAAAAGCGTCGCGCTAGAGCGTGCCCGCGATAAGGACTGCCCAATTGTCTTAGACTAAGATTCGCGTTGTCATCCATCTCCTCTCTAGGCTCTTCAAGTAAAACTTCTTCTTTTTCTTCTTCTTCTTCTTCTAATTTCCTTTGAGCCTCCTTCTTTTTTCTATGGAGCGTTCTCTCTATCTCCGAATCGTAGGGAAATTCTTCTTCAAAAGATTCTCCTGTAAGAATTAACAAACCCGAGAAGCACTAGGGAAAAAATAGAAAATAAAAATAAAAACAAGAACACAAATAAATTAAACTCCTTCCCCAGCAACAGCGCCAAAATTTGGTAGCGCTTAGTCGTGTCGCGCCCAAATTATCCAACTCAAATCAGATAAATAAATATGTAGTAGTGAGAGTAGGGATCATTCCCACAAGAAAAGTGAAATTTAATTGTGTTCCTTAAAATACTAAAAATAAATAAAGGGGTTTTTTGATTGAAATTAACTACTATTAATTAAAAGCAAATTAAAATGAAATTATATCAACTAGCATGCAAGAATTAAAATTATAACGAATTAATCAATTAAAACAAGTCTTGGTATCGGTCGACTACACCTTTGAAATCATTCATTCGATCATTGATTCTCTAAAAATAATTAATTTTATCAAATATTCATCATTGGAAATTGAATTTCTGTTTCACCTTAATCTTAGTTAACTAGACACAAGCGTTCTAAATTAACCCTTACTAATGAATTAACTCAATACAAGCGATTAAAGTTTAAACTCAAGGCAGCATGCAAACTAGTAAAACTGATGAACCTAGACAACACATACACAAGCGGATGTATTTAATCTAGTCAATCATTGTTCCTACAATTTAATAAACTCACAAGCGGACGATTATTAATTGCAGTTGCTTCACAAATCAGATGATTCAAATAATTACGGATTTGAATTCTAATTTAGCAGTAGATTGTATAAGAAAATCATCAGGTGACCAATTTAATAATCAAACATACAAACATGAAATAATTCAAAACAACTTTTGATACTCAATAATAATCAAACACTGAAAATTCTAATCTCACAAACAAATAAAATCAAGGGCTTGTCTTCCTCAACCAAGTTCTAGAAACTAGCCACAACGATTCATGAATAACGAAAGAAAAATCAAAAGAAGAGAAGAAATATAAGAAAAGTTGGAATAAAACCTAGCCGCCAACCCCTCTTCACGTTTAAGTCTGATAATAGATACTCAAAATCAGAATTAAAAGTCTTAAATATAGACTAGAGTCCTCAAAATAAAAATTTCCTTTTTTTGAATTTTTTTCCCGAACTGCGTGGCTCGCTCGATCGGTAGAAGTTGACGGATCGAGCAGCAATTCTCTGTTCAACTTGTCCGCAATTTTTCTTCCCGCCGCTCGATCGGTTGAAGTTGACGAATCAAGCGGCCAAATCTCTGTTCTTAATTCTTCCTTTCTTCAAATCCCTCGCTCGATCGGTAGAGTTTGACGGATCGAGCGACCAAAGTTCTGTCCAGATGTTCTTCAAAATTCCACATCCTATAAAATAAACCGGGAAACATGTAATGTTGACACAATAAATGAAATACAAACAAAATGCCTAATTAAACATCTAAAAGCATGCAAAACCATGATAAAATGAAAGTAAAATATGCAACACAAACACAACTATCAAATTCCCCCACACTTAATCCTTGCTCGTCCTCGAGCAAGTCATGCAAAAAAAAAATGAAAATATAACAAAAACATAAGCTAGGATGAATCATGAAAATCATAGCCTCAACGAAGTTTCTCATAGAAAAACAGCTTACGAATACTCTCGATTTTTCATAATACACCTCCAGTCGAATGTGAACGTGTGTGTATGTCATGTTATCCCAGCTACATGCAACTTCAAAAGACAAAGTTTCAAGACTGTTCACAGACCTATAACAATTCAGTGTAAGTTTCACAATCAAGAACCCTCCTCTCAACAATCCTAAAACACAACACAACTTTCTTGAGATATGATTACGCACCGTCGGATTTTGCACCCGAAATTTTTAAAGTCCCAATAATTACCCGCATACTTAGCTAAACTAGATAGGATTTGAATTTCAATCCCCTCGTCTATAGCCTGGATGGAACTACAATCCCATTAGATCCGCAAAGTTAGCTATGGAACAAGATAATTAGGATTTCAATCTTCTTGCTCATAACCGGATGAAATTGTTATTGATTTCCAAAAAATTTCTATAAAATAAGATATTTTAACAGGTGCGCACAAGATCATACATGACATATCAAAAAGATCATCAAAATTCAAGAAACTATCAAGTTCTACAAACACCTATTGCCGTGCAATGATCCAACAAACATCAACATCATCTAATACATTGCTAAAATTCCCCGGTTAAACATGTGTGCTTAAGATTATTCACAATTCAACCTACGGTTTCTCATATCCAATCAAGAGTAAAAAATTTCAAAAATTCAAATTTTCAATTTCATCATCATAGTCTAGAAATCATCCTCTACTTATGCATACTAAACAAACAATAAACAACGACAACACAAATCACGAACTATATGAAAATACGCAACAAAACAAATGTTATGCAATGAATGCACCCCCCCCCCCCCCACACACACACACTTATCTAAAGCATTGCTCTTAATGCTTGAGAACACAAAAACACAAACACAACAACACAACTAACAAAATGACAATGCGATGCACATGTAAAACAGAACTCCCCTGGTTCAAGTGTAGGCGGTGTTGTCCTCTTCCATGTCTGATGGAATAACGGAAAAATCATATTGAAACTCGGAATGCAGAGGTGGCGGCACTCGGTTCTGAAAACAACGCAATAAAACGAAAAAAAACTAAATGAAAGGAAAGAACACTGGGTTGCCTCCCAGCCAGCGCCTCTGTTTACAGTCTTTGGCCGGACTACATGCTTCAGTTCCTCATGGTGGTTCATATCTAATTCCCTTGTCCACCTTCACCCACTTGAGCACTTTCACAGTTAATTTTGGTCTCTTATTTGAATTCTTAGAAATCCTAGGTTTCTTCAGCTTCGGGTGCCTGCAGATTAGAAAGAGAAATTTTAACAGGTCTTGCTACTACTTTCTTCAACTTACACTCATTCACAACTTTCTTTTGTTCTTGTGACAAGTAATCATTGATATCAAGATTATTAACAGAACTTTCACAACTAGGAAAATTCAGGTTATCAAAAATATTAAACTTGACAATCTCCTCATCGAATTCCATAGTGAAAGTACCATTATTAACATCTATAACAGACTTTGAAGTTTTAGAAAATGGTCTTCCTAGAAAAATTGGGCTCTTCAAATCATTGTTTTTCATGTCAAGCACATAAAAATCAGCAGGAAAAACCAAATTACCAACTTGCACAAGAACATCCTCTATCACACCCCTAGGATAAATAGTAGATCTATCAGCCATCTGGATAACAGTTGCAGTTTCATTCAAAGGCCTTAGTTTTAAGGAAGCATAAACAGAATATGACAAGACATTAATCGATGCTCCTAAATCTAACATGACCGTATCATGCTGAACATCTCCTATTTTACAAGGAATCGAAAACATACCTGGATCCTTGCATTTTTCAGGCGTCTTTCTCCTAATCACAGCAGATACATGTTCTCCTAATTCAACTTTTTTACATCCCTTCAGTTTTTGTTTTCTTTTCGCAGTACATAATTCTTTCAAAAACTTAGCATAGCGAGGTACTTTCTTAATATCATCTAACAATGAAATATTTACCTTACATCTACGAAAAGTTTCATGCAACCCCTTAATACCTTCATCCTTCCTAGATTCTTTCAACGCTAAGGAAAAAGGGGGTACAGGTTTATGCTCAGAAAGGGGAGAAAACTTACCTCTTGGTTCGTCCTTCTAACTTGGCTCACTCTCCTCTACCTTGGATTTCTTCACATCTTCATTCTGTACTGGTTCTTTCACCAATTCTTCATGAACCTTCAACTCTCTTCCACTCCTCAAGGTGATTGCACTCACATTCTCCTTCGGATTCTCCACTTTCTGTGATGGTAAGCTGCTAGAATTTTGTGCTTCCAACCTATTAATGGCGGTTGCCAACTGCCCCACCTGGATGTTCAAGTGTTGGATACTTTCTCTCGTTTCCTGTTGAAAATTTAAAGTATTAGTTGCGAGATACTTAACAATGTTTTCTAGAAACTCACCAGGCACTGGAAATTGAGGACGTTGTGGTGGAGGATGATATGGTGGTCTGTAAGCTTGAGTATTCGGTTGCACATGAGGTGCAGGCTAATTCACCGGAGGGTTTCCGTATCTAAGATTGGGATGATCCTTCCAACCTAGATTGTATGTGTTGGAATAAGGATCATACTTCTGTTGTGGTGGCCCGGGAAATCCTCATGTTGCATTGAATTGCTCAGTAGATCCCTCTTGAAGGGTGGGGCACATCTCAGTTGAATGCCTCGTCGAAGCACAAATTCCACACTTTTTCACATTTTGTCTATTCCCTACAGCAAGTTGATGCACAAGAGACGTCAGATCAATTAGTTGTTGTTCAAGGGAAGAAACATTTATCTCATTACTCCTTCTGGGCGCAGAATCACTTCTATTGGTGCCAAATTGCTGAGAATTGACAGCCATATTCTCGATCAAGTTCCTTGCAGCTTGCGGTGTTTTATCAACAAACACTCCTCCACTAGCCGCGTCTAGCATACTCCTGTCACGAGGCAACAAACCTTCATAGAAATATTGGATTAAAAGATTTTCACTTATCTGATGTTGCGGACAGCTAGCACAAAGCTTCTTGAACCGCTCCCAATACTCGTGAAGTGACTCTCCTGTATACTCCTTGATGTCATAGATCTCTTTCCTGATGTTTGCTGCTCTAGAAGTTGGGAAGTACTTCTCCAGAAAAATTCTCTTCATCTCTGTCCAAGTAGTGATGGATCCAGGAGGTAAGTAATATAGCCAATCCTTAGCAGCATTCTTTAAAGAAAAAGAAAAGGCTCTCAGTTGGATCTTTTCCTCTGTTACTCCATGGGGTTTCATGCTCGTGCATACCACATGGAATTCCATCAAGTTCTTGTGAGGATCCTCACCTGCGAGACCATGAAAAGAAGGCAGTAAGTGAATTAATCCGGATTTCAACTCAAATCTAGCATTATTTTATAGAGTAGGAAAAGTAATGCATAAAGGTTGTTGATTTAGATCAGAAGTATCCAATTGTCTTAGACTAAGATTCGCGTTGTCAGCCATCTCCTCTCTAGGCTCTTCAAGTAAAACTTCGTCTTCTTCTTCTAATTTCCTTCGAGCCTCCTTCTTTCTTCTATGGAGCGTTCTCTCTATCTCCGGATTGTAGGGGAATTCTTCTTCAAAAAATTCTCCTGTAAGCATTAACAAACCCGAGAAGCACTGGGGAAAAAATAGAAAATAAAAATAAAAACAAGAACACAAATAAATTAAACGCCTTCCCCGGCAACGACGCAAAAATTTGGTAGCGCTTAGTCGTGTTGCGCCCAAATTACCCAACTCAAATCAGTTAAATAAATTATGTAGTAATAAGAGTAGAGATCATTCCCACGAGAAAAGTGAAATTTAATTGTCTTTCTTAAAATACTAAAAATAAATAAAGGGGTTTTTTTATTGAAATTAACTACTATTAATTAAAAGCAATTTAAAATGAAATTCTATCAACTAGCATGCAAGAATTAAAATTATAACGAATTAATAAATTAAAACAAGCCTTGGTATCGGTCGATTATACCCTTGAAATCATTCATTCGATCATTGATTATCTAAAAATAATTAATTCTATCGAATATTCATCATTGGAAATTGAATTCCTGTTTCACCTTAATCTTAGTTAACTAGACACAAGAGTTTTAAATTAGCCTTTACCAATGTATTAACCCAATACAAGCGATTAAGATTTAAACTCAAGGCAGCATGCAAACAATAAAACTGATGAACCTAGACAACACATACACAAGCGGATTTATTTAATCTAGTCAATCGTTGTTCCTACAATTTAATAAACTCACAAGCGAACGATTATTAATTGCAGTTGCTTCAAAAATCAGATGATTCAAACAATTGCGGATTTGAATTCTAATTTATCAGTAGATTGTATAAGATAATCATCATGTGATCAATCTAATAATCAAACATACAAGCATGAAATAATTCAAAACAACTTTTGATACTCAATAATAATCAAACACTGAAAATTCGAATCTCACAAACAAATAAAATCAAGGGTTTTTCTTCCTCAACCAAGTTCTAGAAACTAGCCACAACGATTCATGAATAACGAAAGAAAAATCAAAAGAAGAGAAGAGATCTAAGAAAAGTTGGAATAAAACCTATCCGCCAACCCTTCTTCACGTCTAAGTCTGATAATAGATACTCAAAATCGGAATTAAAAGTCTTAAATATGGAGTAGAGTCCTCAAAATAAAAATTTCCTTTTTCTGAATTTTTTTTCCCGAACTGCGCGGCTCGTTTGATAGGTAGAAGTTGACGGATCGAGCGAGCAATTATCTGTTCAACTTGTCCGCGATTTTTCTTCCCGCCACTCGATCGGTTGAAGTTGACGGATCGAGCGGCCAAATCTCTGTTCTTAATTCTTCCTTGCTTCAACTCCCTCGCTCGATCGGTATAGTTTGACGCATTTAGCGACCAAAGTTCTGTCCAGATGTTCTTCAAAATGCCACATCCTATAAAATAAACCGTGGAACATGTAATGTAGACACAATAAATGAAATAAAAACAAAATTCTTAATTAAAACATCTAAATGCATGCAAAACCATGATAAAATGAAAGTAAAATATGCAACACAAACACGACTACCAGTCCTCAACACCATTAATCCATTTCTCCAAATTTCACGTTCAATTGCCCACAATTTCAAGTCGAATTTGAAACCTTTCGATATATAACTTCAAGGATAAAACATGACATTATACATAACTCATATAGCACCAAACACACATGCAAATGAGCTGTTTTTACACATGTATATACTGATTTTTCATCAAACTTTCAAGAGACCTCAATTCCATGCAAGTTTTTATCACAAATCGATCCACAACACAACCTAGCAAAAAATAGATGCAAATTTTCAAAATTATCAACCAAGGCTACTGATTTTTACACTTAAAAACGTCCCATACACATATACATACTAAAATTTTTGAAATAATCAAGATTTATGTAAAGAAAATACTATCCTATGCTTGGTGTTTCAAAAAGAGCACAAGATCTTGCCTTAACTTGAAGACTCAAGAGAAAAAGTGAGAGAACACAAGTTGAATCCCACGACCAGCAGCTGATATATCCTCCAAAGTGTGGCTTCAGGTTGGCATAGTGGTCGGTGGCGGCCGGTGGGCGTGGAAGAGAAGAGGCCGACGGTCTTGAAGCTTATGGGAGAGGGTGGGAGGCTATTTTGGGCTAGGGATAGGGATTTTGATTTGAATGTGTTATGTTAGATTTTAGATGTAAGTTAGAGTGTATATGTAAATGTGTATGTATGTATAGGTAGGTGTGTGAGTAGTGTATACTTAAAAGTGCTACTATATTTATAAAAGTGTCACTTTCTCTTTAAAACTTTTACTCTACAAATTTTTGTACCCCTTTTAATTTTTAAGTTTAAAAATCCTAAAATTAAATATAAGAATAGAATTTTACTACTCCGGGTTCGAAAATTTTAATTTT
The DNA here is from genome assembly GCF_033568475.1 of Henckelia pumila. Classification (NCBI taxonomy): domain Eukaryota; kingdom Viridiplantae; phylum Streptophyta; class Magnoliopsida; order Lamiales; family Gesneriaceae; genus Henckelia; species Henckelia pumila. The sequence goes on from NC_133120.1 coordinate 145,000,000, forward strand.
GAGAAATATTGAAAGTTATGCTCAAGAATGCACTAACGCGATTTTTGACACTCGAAAAATTTTAAAAGTAAAAATCTCATTTATTTTCCTCAACTCTCATGAATTCTAACTCCTAAAATAAAATTTATGGTCTTACCGCCAAATCCACCATCACCGTGTGCCGGAGCCGGAGGTCACGGAACTCAAGTATCTCAAATTAATAAATTTAATAATTAAGCAAATAAACATCTGAAAGAATTTAAACACTAACTTAGAAATTAAAATCAATACTTTAAATATTTTGATGCCACAAAAATAAGTAAAATATTTAAATAATAAACAGAATGATTAAAATAATTTAAACAAATTAGATGAACATTTAAAAGTCATTTAAATAAATATACAAGCGGAATAAAAACCTTTAGAATGACTTGAAAAGTTAAAATTATTTAAATAAATAAGTTAGGCATTTAAAATAATTTAAAATAACTAACCGCTAAAAATAAGTTAATTAAAATAAATAAGTTGGACAATAAAAAGTATTTAAATAGATAAGCTGAACAATTAAAATCATATAAATATGCAAGCTTAAACCTTTAAAATATTTAAAACAATTAAATTGCAAAATAAAATCATTTAGACAGATAAACTTAAGCAATTAAAAAAATTAATTAAATAATTAGTACAATAAAATCATTTGAATAAATTATTAATATTTTACTAACAAATAATTCAAATAAAGAATTTAAATCGATTAAACTTAAAAATAATAATCATAATACTTATTTAATTTAATGCATGCGATTTAGTAGATTGGATTTTAGGTGCTACAGAGGGGAAATTCTTAGCTGCCCTCCGGGGTAGTGCCCGGAGGGCAATCCAAGGCCCGGGCATTGTGCACATCACCATGATGTGATGTGCACAATGGCCCAGGGCCATTGGATCTGGCAGACCGGGTAGTACTGGTCTGCCAGCATAGAATTTCCCGCTACAAAGGATGTACACGATGCTTTATTACTATCCACGGAAAGCCCGGTTGATTCTTGGGTTATGGATTCGGGAGCTTCGTTTCATACCATCGGTGATCGTGATGTATTCAGTAATTACATTGTTGGAAATTACGGAAAAGTTTTCCTGGCAGATGGAAAACCCTTGGAAATAGCTGGTATGGCTGATGTCAGTTTGAAAATGTCAAATGGATCTATCTGAAAAATCAACAAAGTGCGACATGTACCAAAGTTGACCCGAAATCTGATCTCAGTAGGACATCTCGATGACGAAGGCCATAAAGTGACATTTGGTGATGGCTGCTGGAGAGTGAGCAAAGAAGCCATGATTATTGCGCGTGGAATCGTGGAACGAGAACTGGAACCCTTTATACGACTTCCACACTACAAAAAAACAGTTTTATAAAAGAGGGTTTTTTTACTTTTAAGACCGGTTTTCAACCGCTCCAAGACTTTTACCATCGGTTTCACAAGCGTTCCTCTTATTGACGCCCTTATATCTTATAAGAGCGGTTTTTTTAACCGTTGGTAAAAGTTAATAAACCGATGTTATTGTTCGTTGCAGAAGCGGTTTGAAAACGATCTTACATTTCATACATATAAAAACGGTTTCAAACCGCTTCCATAGTTGTGCACTTAGGAGCGGTTCCAAAGTGCTCTAGAAGCTGAAAGGTGTAAGAACGGACTTAAACCACTCCTGCGTGACATATATATAAGAGTGATTTACAAACGCTATTGATGCTAACAATTTAAGAGCGGTTTTCCATCACTCCTACATGCAATCAATATATGAGCACTTTCAAAACGTTGTTAAAACTAGAAATATAAGAACGGTGTCAGACCGCATTAAAAACTTGTATGTAAGACCGGTCTTAAACTGCTCCAAGATTAGTTTGAAAATATGGTTGATGTTAGCAATTAATTTAGGAGTGATTTAATATCACTCATCCATAAAATCGATATAGGAGCACTTTTCTAAACAAATTTTTATCCTTTTATTGTATTTTTTTCATACAAATATATATTTTGAAACAATGAATCCACAAATAAAATAATTAAATAAATGTTATTGAAACAATAAAAACGTTCATATTTAATATTTCAATCCACAAAATGAATGTTAACATTAATAAACAACTATCATTTTACAAAAATGACAATAAGACTCTTCAATTGAAAATATAAAATAAATAAAAAAATGTTTCAAATTCAATAGATAAAAGACAAGTGTTTTTTCAAATTCCATATAATCTTTATCTGACTCTGATCCTGAGAATATTTACGATCACTTTTCACGTGCATCTGATGGATGCATACAAGGCATGGAGAAATCTTGAGAAAATAGAACTCTGATGGGAATAAAAGGAATATAGAAGACGTGTAAATTTATAAAGTTTTTTTTAAAAAAATTCTAAAGATATTTGTAAATCTTGGCAGATTTTATCTTTAAGAGATTTGTAAATCGTGGAAGGATTTATCTTTTTCTAATCAATTTTAAAGATCACGGTACTTTTAGTGGAGGGATTATGTTTGGTGATATTTTAGTTTAAATAAGTTGGCGGTAAATGTTAATTTAAGCACCGCCAAAATTTGAGAATTGAGAAAGTGGATAACTATTAAATAAATAGTTTTTTTATTCTTTAAATAAATACTTTCGATAATTAATTCAAAGAAATATGATATAATTTTAAATACTAAGCACAAATTTATTAAATATAATTTTATTAAAATCAAGATCGCATTAAAAAATTATTGAATTTTGAATAATATTAATTAATCAGGAATGATTTGTATAGATGTAAATAGTTGAATATTTTCCATGTAAATAATTTTGTTTATATTGATTGGATTTATATATCATTTGGATTTCTGTTTATGTATAACGATATTCAAAGCATTGAGATTTCATTAAAATAATATTTAATAAAGTTAATAAAATTAATTATCAAACACCATAAAATTTAATTGGTAGTGATTATTAAACTATTTACGCTATGATTTTTATGATGAAATAAAAATTAGTAAAAACATTATTATAATGGTTTAAATAATCATTTTATTTATTATTAATCATCATAAGTTTGTTAAGCAAAATTTATATATAGCTTATGATTATATTACATTTACCCAGAAATATCACCCCCTATACGAAAGACAACTCTATCATTGCCTTGGTTTTAATAGATTCAGATGTGAATTAAATCAACTAATTAATATAATGATCTCAGTCACACGTTTATTTAATTTGCATTTGTATGATCTTATTTAAAATTAAGTTGTTAAAATATTTGGAATTATAATATATTTTATTATAATAGTTATAAAAATGATAGAATATAAAAATAATCAAATGGTTTATTATCACGTCATCATCATAATCATATTCATCACCGTGATTATAAGATTTGGTATCTTGTGAGACGGGTAAAACCCACTCATATTTACAATAAAAAGTAATACTTTTGACATAAAAAATAATATATTATCATAAGTGACTCAATTAGAAGATATGTTTCACACAAGTTTTTGTGTTCAAACTTATAATATTTATTATTATTTAATCATCATCATTAATATTATTTTTGTTGTTATTAGAATTACCAATAAGCATTAGTTAGGTAATGAGATGAAATATATATGATCATCAATATAAGAGTAATGTTAAAATATATGATTAATATAACTATCTTAACTCCAAAAAAAATCTCTTATTGGACAGGACGGTCTTACAATTCAATTTTGTGAGATCGGTCTCCTATTTGACTAGACCTATGAAAAATTATTATTTTTTATTTCAAAAAAATCACTTTTCATTGTATATATGAGTCGGATCGAATCATCTCATAGATATAGATCGGTGAGACACTCTCATATATAAGAGACCTACTCTAATTCAAATTATTATAAAACATAGTCATGTGAAGGTATAATATGGTCCACATATGGAATCAATTTAGCCCAGTTACATACTTATTTGTCTGATTTTATTTTTTTAAAATAAGTTGTTAAAATACACGATATAGTCTTAGAATATATATATATATATACATATATATATATATATATATATATAGACACACACACACACAAAAATATATACACACGTTTGATATTATCATATTTGTCTACAAACAATTAAAAAATGTTATAAAATCAATTAGTATATCTAGAACGAAAACATAGGAGATAAATTAGTAAAAACAGTTTATAACATATGTTTATACAAATCAGAACTGAAATTTTTCAATAGGTGCAATTTCAAAGAAAATCTTTAAAAATAGAGCAATAAAAAATTCTTAGACACAATTTTTGTGAAAAATCACTTTTTAAGAGTATTTTTCAAAAGTGTACCTAGTAATTATATCAATAAAAATACTTTATATCAATTATTTATAAAAAAATGGTTCTAAATATATTCAATTGATACAATTTTCAAAGAAATACTTAAAAATAAAGCAAATAACCAATTCAAAACAATGGTTTTCGCACTGGTTTGGTAAAAATCATTGCTAAAAATATTCACTAAGAGCAGTTTCCAAACCAATCCTAAAAATATAGAGCAGTAAAAGCGGTTAACAACACCGATTTTGTGAAAACCACTACTAAAAATATTCACTATGAGCAGTTTCGAGAATGCTTCTAACATATATGTCAATAAGAGCAGTTTATAATAGCGGTTTATGAAAACCGATAATAAAAGTATGCAATAGGTAAAGTTTTGAAACCAATCCTAAAAGATAGAGCAATAAAAGCGGTTTACAGCATCGGTTTTATGAAACCGCTATTAAAAATATTAAATATGAGCACTTTCAATAGTGCTCCTAAAAATTATGTCAATAAGAACAGTTTGTAGCAGCGTTTTGTATAAACCGGTACTAAAATGTGATCAATAGGAGTGGTTAATAAACCACTCTTAAAAGATAAGACAATATAAACGGTTTAATTAAAACCGATTCTATTGGTAACTTTTCAAGAGAAATGTTAAAACTTCTCCTAAAAAATCGCTCTTAGAAACAAGTTTTTTTGTAGTGCCAGTTGCAGATACATGTTAGTAGATGTGGATGCTGGAGCTAATTCAAGTCTATGGCAATGTAGATTTGGACATATGATTGAGAAGTGAATGAAGATGCTGATATCAAAAGGGAAGATACCGGAATTAAAAACTGTCAAACAAAAATTGTATGAAAGTTGTGTTCTTGGAAAACAGAAAAAGGTGAGTTTTTCAAAAGGCGGTAGAGAACCGAAAGCAGCAAAGTTGGAGTTGGTTCATACTTATGTATGGGACCATCTCCTATGGTATTCCTTGGAGGCTCAAGATACTACGTCACATTTATTGACGATTCGAACAGAAAAGTTTGGGTTTATTTTCTGAAAAATAAATCTGATGTTTTTGAGACTTTTAAAAGGTGGAAAGCCATGGTTGAAAATGAGACCAACTTGAAAGTGAAAAACTTAAGGTTTTACAATGGTGGAGAATATGAAGATGTTGAGTTCCAAAAGTATTGTGCACACAACGGGATCAAGATGGAGAAAACCATTCCTGGTACACCTCAACAGAATGGTGTGGCTGAAAGAATGAACAGAATCCTGAATGAACGTGCCAGGAGCATGAGATTGCACGGTGGATTACCGAAATCATTCTGGACTGATGCAGTTAACACTGCAGCGTATCTGTTCAACAGAGGACCTTCGATACTACTTGATTGCAGAATACTAGAGCGGCAAAGGAATAAACCTTTCTTTCTTGAAAGTGTTTGGTTGTCTCTCATATGTTCATATTGACTCAGCTAGCAGAACAAAACTTGACCCAAAATCAAATAAGTGTTTTTTTATTGGTTATGTAGATAATGAGTTTGGTTATCGGTTCTGGGATGACCAAAATCGGAAGATCATTCGGAGCAAAGATGTCATTTTCAATGAGCAACTATTGTACAAGGACATATAAGACATTGCAGCTGGAGATAAATGTCCTGAAGTCAAGAAGACAAATGAAGTGCCGTTGATAGATATTCCTATGAATGAGTCGGATGATAGTAGCCAAGAAGATAAAGAAGATACCGCACAAGAAGTTGATCCACGAACTCCAATGATTGAACTTAGGAGATCTTCGAGAACAATAAAACCACATGTGGGTGTACCGATTGAGAGAAGAACATGATGGTAGCAAGCGGTACAAGGAAAGACTTGTTGTAAAATGTTATCAACAATGGGAAAGAGTTGATTACACCGAGATTTTCTCTCCAATGGTGAAGTTAACCACTATCAGAACTGTACATGGACTAGTGGCAAAGGAAGACTTACATCTGGAGCAGTTAGATGTAAAGACGGCGTTTCTTCATGGTGACCTAGATGAAGAAATTTATATGAAACAGCCACAGGGATTTGAAGTACGAGGAAAAGAGAAAATGATATGCAAACCTCAGAAGAGCTTGTACGGTCTCAAACAAGCTCCAAGACAGTGATAAAAGAAGTTTGATGGATTCATGAGCAACAATGGTTTTCTGAGGTGTCAGGCCGATCACTGCTGTTATGTGAAAAACTTTTCCGGTTCTTATATCATACTATTGTTATATGTAGATGATATGTTGATAGCAGGATCTTGTATGGAGGAGATTATTAAGCTCAAGAGAGAGTTATCAAAAGAATTTGCAATGAAGGATTTGGGTGCTGCAAAGAAAAATATTTGAATGAGGATCTTAAGAGATCGGGTGAATGAAATCTTGAAGTTATCTCAAGAAAAGCATGTGAAAAAAGTTGTTAGCAGATTTAGTATTGATGAAGCTAAAGATGTGAGTACTCCTTTGGCTAGTCATTTCAAACTAACCAAAGCTCAATCACCATCAACAGAGTAGGAGTAGACTTATATGAACAAGGTTCCTTATGCTTTTGTTGTCGGAAGCCTCATGTATGCAATGTTGTGCACAAGAACAGATACAACACATCCAGTGGGAGTTGTGAGCAGGTTTATGAGCAATCCGGGAAAACAACACTGGGAAGCAGTGAAATGGATTCACAGGTACTTGAAAGGTACTGCTGGTTTATCTCTATGCTTCAGGAGGACTAATCAGAACTTACAAAGATATGTCGATGTCGATATGGGTGGTGACCTAGATGGCAGAAAAAGTACTACCGGGTATGTGTTCACATTAAGTGGTATGGTAGTAACCTAGGTGTCTAAATTGCAAAAGATAGTCGCACTTTCGACTACTAAAGCTGAGTAAGTTGCAGTTACGGAAGCAAGCAAAGAGATGATTTGGTTGCGATCATTTCTTGAGGAATTGGGTCAGAAGCTTGAGGATTGCACATTACACTGTGATAGTCAGATTGCTATTCATTTAGCAAAGAATCCTGTTTATCATGCTAGGACAAAGAATATACAGGTTCGGTACCATTTCATCAGATCGGTTTTAGAAGATGGAATCTTGATGCTAGAGAAGATTCCTGGAAGTAAAAATTCAGTTTAAGATATCCCAAAATCGAAGCAATACAAAGCTTCTTAAATTAGAGAGAGCAAAGAGGTTTCTTGAGTGTTCTCTTGTGTGAAGTAGATAATCATTTTATCGGGTATACTCGGGGTATGGGATAGTGTAAGATATAGTGTTTTGTATACATTAGTAATATTTCTCCCCCTTATAAATATTTGCAGTAGCTCCGTGGACATAGCCTATATTGAGTGAACCACGTAAATTTTTGGTGTTCTTGTTGATTATTTTATTTCACAATTTTTATTGTCATGATCTTTTCGGTATAATCCATAACATTAAGAAGATTTTACAAACAAACAAGTAAGAAGTCTTTCAATTCGCATTGTGGGACAACAAAAGGTGGTAATGAAGAAATTTAAGATCGACATAAAATTTGGCTTGAAAAACCATAAGATACACAAAACTCGAACAAGAAGTGATTCCTCTACTCCTAAATAACACTTTCACAAATTCTTATAAAGATAATAACCATAAATCATATAAAAAAGAGAGAGACCAAGCTGATTAAGACATGAAGAAGTTTATTGTGATCTGATGCAACATAAATTAATCGCACAAGTAAAGAATTATCTATATTCTTTAAATAAACCTCGAGATCATACTTAAATTCACCAATGTGAAATTTATAGTGCATACGTAACACGGCCACCTAAGAAGTGCACAATTTATCTGCAAGGATAACTTATTTACCTCCACATGAAGATGTAGATCTGAATCAAGAACTAAGTTTTGTCCAACATGGAATATCCAACGTGGAACAACTTTATCTATCCAAACACCAAAGTTCCTAGGAGAGGAGATGATCAGTCTGCTATTACCCGGACTAACAGAAATGCAGTAGAAAATTAATATCCATGTTTCGTGGTGTGGAACAGGTGACAATGGCTCCTGCATGAAATAAAACACTGAACAAAACTAAAAAAAATGCAAGAAACAAAACTATTCAAAAAAAAACGTAAGATATTTTACATCTTTATTTCCAGTTGACGATGTTGAGGGGTTCTTTTGACTCACTCCACTACTAAAAAAATAGCCATAATGAGACAAGGTGGTACAAAAAAGCTAGGCCCAAATTCTTTCTTTGGAGTACAACCATTTTCGTTGAGTTTCTCTATACTTATTTTGAGTGGTTTGCTCCCTCTCTATCACCCTTCAGAGTGCAGGATAATACTTCATTTTTAGCCATGCTGAACAATAAAAATAAATAATATGAAATAAAACGTTGTGCATAGATTTACTTATCTCGCTGGCATCTCTGGAATTTCCAGTATACGGTAATGCAAATATGGAACATGAGCAGGGTTCATAAGATTTTCAATAAGAACTTCATACCTGAATAAGCCAACACCACCATCAAATCTTGGTAAGAAGGAGAATCTTATCTAGAACATTTTATGTAAATCTTAAATATTTATATTCATTGGCATGTATAGGGGTGCAAACGAACCGAATCGAGCCAAATAATGGTAAAATTTTAAGGTTCGAATTCGGCTCGATAATAGTATATTCGAGTTCGAGCTCGATTTGAAGTTCAATAATTTCAAATATTTTGGCTCGAGTTCAGCTCGAAATGAAGTTCGAGTTCGAGTTTGGTTCGAAATATTCGAACCTATTCGTGAAATATTCGGATATTATGGTTCGAAAGCTCGAACAGAGTAATTTCGGCTCGAGTTCGGCTCTAAAAAATGTTCGAACATGTTTGAATTCGGCTCGAGTTCGATAAGCTCGAATACAAATCAAATATTTATCGAGCGGGCTCGTAAAGCTCACGAACAGGTTCGGTTCATTTGCACCCCTAGGCATGTATCATGTAACCCCTCAAGCATTGATAATCACTAGATGCATTCATAAAAGATGGAGATTTGGTAAAGGAAGAGCATGACAGAATTGGCATACCCATATGGTATATCCCTGGTTATCATACTATTAGTGAAAGAGGGGTCATCGAGTTCGGGGATATAGTGAGGTTTTTTCTCTGACAATATATCTTTATACTGTGCATCAGAGTTTGGCCAAAACCAAAGAATTCCATTTTGAACACAACTGGGATAAGCTGCTACACATGCCTTCTTGGAAGTATGAATCTGCACCAAGAAAAAATGCAGACCCCTCTGTGAAATTCTCCTTCGACTATATTACTTTCAATGATAAAGCCATGATTCAAAATTGCACATGCAGAGAAGCATGATGAAGCTTAACAATCAGAAAGACAAAAATGAGCGATGAAATTGTACTTTAGTTTAATACAACAGACTTCTAGTTATTTTTCCACTACTCCCAGTCCAAGGATGCATCTTGGACACTCAAATCACTAATTTCATAAATAATATGTAGAAGCCAATCGCGCATCACAAACATAAAGTTAAGAAAATTATAGGACTGCTTAAGCCATGCCTCACTGGGTGCGTAGTATGTTTAATGTTCTATAATATTTCTCAAGGATCAGAAAGTATAACCATGAAAAGAGGTTGGGTACAGTTTCTTCTGGCATCTATAAGCTATCATGAAAATATTTCACTTCTCAATGTCCAAAAGCATATTTATTCTGCAAAGGAATCCTAGGGTTGGAGGCATTAGACAAAGTATTGACATTTTCATAATTTGGCGTCATGTGCTATGTGCAGAGGAGCATAGAGCAACATTCGAAGAACTAAGATAGTGTTTGGGAGAGCTTCTTAGAAGCACTTCTCAGTTTTTTCTTAACAAAATTTCACAAAATTTCAAAATTTTGTTAAGGAAAAATTGATAAGTACTTCCTAAAAGCTCTCCCAAACACTACCTAAGTTCCAATCTCTATTCATTTTACTGCATGCCAAGCACAAAGCTCATTACAAAAGCATTTATCTTTTTTCCAATATCATTTTTTGCCTGCAGTCAAATTCGAAACATTCATTTGACACCATTACAGTGAAATATGCCACTAGACTTGCAGTTCAGACAGTGCAAAAGAAGTCCTAGAACTATCTTACACATGCATACAAGTAGAAAGTACAAATTATTCATAATTCAGGCCAATTTTGATCCTCATTCTTTACCATGTTGCAAAAGTTCTGCAAATTTCCATGACTTACAATTCTGATTGTCCAAGGTATCATTCTTATGAGTGTCACCAGGTTCCCAAGTTTGTGAACAGTCACTGACTGCATCAATGATTCTATGTAGAGACAAATTCAACATTTTTTTAGATTCTAACAAAAGTGGGTTGCATATGCTTCAAAATATCAAAATCAGCATCCATCTAGAAACAGGTTTAAAGATCCAATAATTATTCATCATTGTCTACTAAGAAGAACGAAAATAATAATTATAGTTATGGTCAATAAAAATTGAAAAAAAGGGAAGGTGCTAAAGCTGAAAATCTGACAAATATTATACGCAAAACACCAAACAAAATCACACACACGAAGAGAAGAACTAAAATCATTTAATTAAATTCAGTGATCGAGCACTAGATCGACAAAAAATGATCCATGGAACTGTTATATACCGAAGGGCCATCTCTTGGTGCTTGAGGAATGAACTTACAGTCTCCAGAGCCACCAAAACACCAGCAATGGTACAACACTGCAGCCTCCCCCATTGATCAATTCTCCCTTCGGACAATGGAGCCAATCTGTGAGGACAACTATCATCGAACACTTTCCAAGCATTCTCATTCCTATCCCACCAAATCACCACATCAATTCCCATCACTTTCTTCCCATACGGTCTCCTCTTATCCAGATCACATATTGGCATTAATGATTCCATTGTGCATACCAATCAAATTTCTCCCCCTTCGTTTCGGTTTCAACTTCTTGATTGGGTGTTGAAAAATCCAACACCTCCCTAGCTGACGAGACATCTTGATCAATAGAAACTGCAGTGAAGACCTTGTAATCTGCTGTCCTGCCGCGGGTTTGAGGAGAAGACGAAGTTTTCTACAGAGTTGACGGAATATGAAAAATGGGATTCTCGGATTTGGTTCTGGGATTCCTCGTTGATATCAGAGAGCGGTGAAATGATGGAAAAGATGAAGCCTTAAGAGCTTCCATGGCTGCTGGTTACCGTTCCCCGGAACCATAATTTCACGTTGGTAACCCAAGAATCTGTTGACTTTGAAGTCACATCACACAAATCCAACAAAAAAAATAATCAGATAATTTGGATAAAAGATGAGATCATATATATAAGCACCTTTGAGGATAGTTCCACCGAATTGTTAGCACGAAAATCTTCCTCAATTCAAAGATGGCTATTCAATGCCTTCATAGATATTCTCCTTTTTGTGCTTGAGATCATTCTTATAATCTTTCCAAGAATTAGGAAGTTTGTCAATAACCAAAGACACAAAAATATATTCATCCATATGCATTCCATGTTGGGTAAATTGATTATGTAGTAGCCCGTACCCTAATTGAGTAATTAAAGGATTAATTCTAATTAATTGAATTGGGTATTGGACGGATCGGAAGCTCCGAAGGCACGATCGGAAGCTTCGAACAGGATCGGAAGCTCCGATGAGCGATCGGAGGCACCGATGTTATTACGTCAGGCATGACGTGTGGTTGGATCGGAAGCTCCGATCAGGACCGGAGGCTCCGATCACCCCTATCCGGAATCAACAAGTGATATTTTGACACATGGCAGATCAGGATCTTCGGAAGCTCCGATGGCAGGATCGGATGTTCCGATCGAGGTTCGGACGTTCCGATCAAGGATCGGAAGTTCCGATCGTTGTTTATAAATAGAAGGCCGAGACTTCACTTTCATTTGCCAATTCCTAGTTCTCCTTTATATTCTAGTCCTTTTGGAGCTGTTCTAGTCTTCTTAGGCTTGGTCCGGAGGTTGGCAAGGCGTTCGGTAGTCGTAGCGGAGTTGTGCCCAAGTTCTGGAGGCATCGACATCAAAGGGCTAACGACGGACGAAGGTATAGCTTTTGCTTCCTATAAATATTTAGGAGTATGCAATAGCTTAGTTAATGCTTTTAGAGCACTTTTATGATAGTAGTATCATTTGGCAGTGTAGAGCAGACTATAGGCGTGGACCTAGAGTTGGTAGAGCTTGCTCTATTTTGAGGTACGAAAGTACTGTTCGAGATATCCTGACTGAGTATGCATGTATTATGTGACCGCATGATTTATATGCCATGATATTATGCTGCATTCATTTGCATCTTGCTGTATCTCCTTCGAGATGTCTGTTAGTAGGGTTGTACCCTATCCTGTTAGTGGATGGACTTCCATCGATTTGGGTCCGGCATTTCCACGGTTATCATGGTATGGGAGCCACCTCCTGAAGCGACGGCACAGCGTGCTACATACCAGGGCCCGGTCTGTCTCTGTTATCTGATCCTTGACCTCGAGTCTATAGGGAGTTCACTTTGCATGCATGTATACTCATACTCTCGCACTGAGCGTTTTATGCTCACGTCTCGTACTCTGTATTTTCTGGACACCCAATTCCATGGGGCAGGTTTGCGATTGGACGAGGAGGGTGGATCCAGGAGGGGCTAGTCAGTGGTTGGCCAGCTGAAGCTTCGCTTAGGATTTATTACTGTTGTTTGGGTTTATACAGCTATTCGATTTGGTTGTATATTATTGGATAAATTACAGAATTCCTTTACTTGGGATTGTTTAATGTTTATGGTTTCCGCAGTTTTATTCTGATATCTATTTTATTAAGTTAATTGCATGCCTAAGTTCTGTTTAGTAGGTGATCCGGGTAAGGGTCACTACATTTATGGTATCAGAGCATGCAAAAGAATTCTTGGGATTTAGTCTCATCTTGAGGTATTTTTGTAGATGTCAAATCGTGACGACCAGAGTTCTCATGGCAGTGTTGGTGGGCGTTGGGGAGATGCCGACCGGGAGCCTCGTCGAGAACGGCGTCATCGTCACCATGACGACGAGCGTTTCACTGTGCGTCGATTCTTAGCTATGGGTCCTAAGCCCTTAGTTGGAGGTGAGTCTCCGGAGGATGCGGAGAACTGGTTAGACCGCATGGAGACGACTTTTCAGACTTTCCAATGCACCGATGAGCAGAAGGTGGAGACCCTTGGCTATCTTCTGGATGGGCGTGCACGCAGGTGGTGGAGGTTTACTTCTGCACCTTTTGTTACGGCGAGAGGAGTGGCCACCTGGGCCGAGTTTCGCACAGCTTTCCAAAAGCGGTATTTTCCTCCTGCACTCCGTCAGTCGAAGGCAGGCGAGCTACTGAGTCTGCGACAGGGAGCCATGTCTATCGATGAGTATCAGCAGAGGTTCTTTGATCTGTTATCCTATTGTCCCGAGATTGCTGATAGCTCAGAGATGAAGTATAATCTGTTCCTTCAGGGCCTTAAACCTGAGATCCATGACCGTGTGGCGGTTGGCGACGACATGTCCTACGAGGGTTTGGTGAGCCGTTGTCACCAGGCGGAGGACAGCATTCGGCGGAACAGGTCTTTCTCTCAGTCAAGGCCTGCTAGTTCTTTGGGTCCCCGTGCCCAAACTTTCAAGAAGTCTGGATCTTCTTCTTCCTCTGGTTCTGGAGGTGTTGTCCGTTTCGGTAAGAAGGAACGATCACTGTGGGAAGAACCATCCATCCGACAAGTGCCGCAGAGCTTCTGGAGCTTGTTTCCATTGTGGAGAGACTGGTCATATCCGGAGGGATTGTCCACAGTCTGGGGGAGGCGGTTCTGGTTCTGGTTCAGGATCGGGTTCTCAGGCCACCGTTCAGCAGAGGTCGCAGGGACAGTCTGCTGGGAGTTCTCATTTGAGGCCACGAGCTTCTGGCCAGGTGTTTGCCCTGAGACATGATCAGGCTATAGAGGAGAATGAGAAAGTCATCGCAGTTACATTTCTGCTTTATGGTATACCTGCTCTTGTACTTATTGACACTGGTGCATCTCATTCCTTCATTTCTGCACGTTTTGTTAAGAGGCATAAGTTACCATGCATTGCACTAGACGTAGTGATGTCTGTTTCTACTCCGACGGGCCAATCTGCTTTGGCTAAGCGTCTAGTGATGGGTTGCCCTATAGAGTTCGAAGGGAACATTCTGTTAGCGAATCTCATGGTCCTGGCGATGGACGACTTTGATTGCATTCTGGGAATAGATATGTTGACTACCTATCGAGCTTCAGTGGACTGCTATCAGAGATTAGTACGCTTTCATCCGGAAGGGAGTGAGTTGGTTTTTCTATGGTGAGGGAGCGCGACCCCCGATGCCTTTGGTATCAGCTTTGAGAGCCTGTCGAGCTCTAGAGTCTGGCGGGGAAGGCTACCTTATCTATGCAGTTGATTTATCCGCTGAGAGTTTTGGGATAGAGAGCATTCCTGTTGTAGATGAATTTCCAGATGTGTTTCCTGATGAGATTCTGGGTTTTCCTCCTGCTAGGGAAGTCGAGTTTGGCATAGAGTTGATGCCGGGTACTTCGCCTATTTCTAGAGCACCGTATCGTCTGGCTCCGTCAGAGATGCGTGAGTTGAAGAATCAGCTACAGGATCTTTTGGACAAGGGATACATTCGTCCTAGTGTATCTCCTTGGGGAGCTCCTGTTCTCTTCGTGAAGAAGAAGGATGGGTCGATGCGGCTGTGCATTGACTATCGGCAGCTGAATCGAGTCACTGTGAAGAACAAGTATCCGTTGCCTCGTATTGATGACTTGTTCGATCAGCTGCAGGGCACGTCAGTTTACTCCAAGATTGACTTGAGATCTGGGTATCATCAGTTGAGAGTACGTGATCAGGACGTAGCCAAGACTGCATTCCGTACTCGCTATGGGCATTACGAGTTTCTAGTGATGCCATTTGGTTTGACTAATGCGCCGGCTATATTCATGGATTTGATGAACCGTGTCTTCAGGGAGTATTTGGACAAGTTTGTCGTGGTCTTCATTGACGATATCTTGGTGTATTCACGTAATACGGAAGAGCATGTTTCTCACTTACGGTTGGTACTACAGACTCTTCGAGATGAGCAGTTGTACGCCAAGCTGAGCAAGTGTGAGTTCTGGATGGATAGAGTGGTCTTTCTTGGCCATATCATATCCAGGAAAGGGATTTCTGTTGATCCAAGCAAGATTGAAGCGGTACTTAATTGGTCGCGTCCGATGACAGTTGCTGAGATCCGTAGTTTTCTGGGTTTAGCAGGGTATTATCGTCGCTTCATTCTGAACTTCTCTCAGTTAGCTCGACCGTTGACGCAGCTTACCCGCAAGGGTGTGGATTTCGAGTGGTCCTCCGAGTGTGAGGAGAATTTCCGTGAGTTTCGACGGCGGTTAACTTCTGCGCCGGTGTTGGCATTACCGTCAGGATCTGGAGGGTATGTAGTTTACACGGATGCTTCTCTTCAGGGGTTAGGTTGTGTCCTGACTCAGAATGGGCATGTAATCGCATACGATTCTAGACAGCTGAAGCTTCACGAGGACAACTACCCAGTCCATGATTTGGAGTTAGCAGCCATTGTGTTCGCTTTGAAGATCTGGCGTCATTATCTGTATGGCGAGAAATTTGAGATCTTCACCGACCATAAGAGTCTCAAGTATTTGTTCACTCAGGCGGAGTTGAACATGAGGCAGAGACGTTGGATGGATTTGCTTAAGGACTATGATTGCGAGATTAAGTACCATCCGGGAGCTGCTAATCTCACCGCTGATGCTTTGAGTCGCAAGGTGCGACTATCCGCACTTCAGACTTGTTCGATGTCTAGTGCGATCAGTGACTGTTGTTGTAACGTCCCACTGTATCAAGACGGGTCTTTCCAGCGTGCTTATGTCATCACTCACACGCACCCTGAGAAACTTTCCAGGGGGTCACCATCCTAAAATTGCCCCAAGTCAAGCACGCTTAACTTTGGAGTTCTTATGTGATGAGCTACCGAAAAGAAGATGCACCTTCTTGATATGAGCAGTACATATGAAATCTTTTAAGTCCTCCTCAACTATGTAGTCCCATACCTACACAGTCTCAGAATCCCCTCTCATTCCGGCACAGGATCGGTTCATTCATGTCTCCCTCCGCCTAGAAGCCTACCAGAAGCCGCTCATTGTCCGTGCAACCTCTTGGCACCGGCGATCACTCCATGCCTCTTCAGCCCCGGGCGTCACATGCCCACCAGCTTTCGCTTGGTTCGTCCCCGAACCATACCGTACTAAGAGAGGTCGGCTTTGATACCATTTGTAACGTCCCACTGTATCAAGACGGGTCTTTCCAGCGTGCTTATGTCCTCACTCACACGCACCCTGAGAAACTTCCCAGGGGGTCACCCATCCTAAAATTGCCCCAAGTCAAGCACGCTTAACTTTGGAGTTCTTATGTGATGAGCTACCGAAAAGAAGATGCACCTTCTTGATATGAGCAGTACATATGAAATCTTTTAAGTCCTCCTCAACTATGTAGTCTCATACCTACACAGTCTCAGAATCCCCTCTCATTCCGGCACGGGATCGGTTCATTCATGTCTCCCTCCGCCTAGAAGCCTACCAGAAGCCGCTCATTGTCCGTGCAACCTCTTGGCACCGGCGATCACTCCATGCCTCTTCAGCCCCGGGCGTCACAGTTGTACTTCAGGTTATATCTTCAAGCATAAGAAAGGTATGCAGAGTATCCAAATGTTTGCGATATTATCTGAGCCAGCCTTGTATTCGCGGATCCGAGATGCTCAGATGTCTGATTCGAAGACCAAGCGTTTAGCTCGTCTAGCTAACGAGGGTAGCTCGTCTGGATTTCATTATCAGTCAGATTGTTTTCTGTGTTTTTCTGGTAGGCTTGTGATTCCGCAGGATGAAGAGTTGCGAGAGGAGATTCTGTCTCAGGCACATCGCACTAAGTTGAGTATTCATCCTGGGAGCAACAAGATGTACAAGGATCTACGTACTCGTTTCTGGTGGAAGGGGATGAAACGCAGTGTTTATCAGTTTGTTTCGAGATGTTTGGTGTGTCAACAGGTCAAGGCAGAGCACCGACGACCTGGAGGATTGCTTCACAGTCTGCCTATTCCTGAATGGAAATGGGAGTTTATCACAATGGACTTTGTGACCCATTTACCGGTATCCCCGAAGAACTGTGATGCTATCTGGGTTGTGGTGGACCGACTCACCAAGTCAGCGCATTTCATTGCCTATAGCCGAGAGTACTCTGTGGATCGCATGGCACGGATGTACATTCAGGAGATCGTCCGACTTCATGGAGTGCCTGTGAGCATTGTCAGCGATCGGGACCCCAGGTTTACTTCTAGATTCTGGGGGAGTGTTCAGCGTGCGATGGGTACTACTCTCAGTTTGAGTACAGCCTATCATCCGGAGACTGATGGTCAGTCAGAGTGCACTATCCGTATGCTAGAGGATATGCTTAGAGCGTGCGTCTTGGATTTTGGTCCAGCCTGGCAGGATCATTTGCCGTTGACCGAGTTCGCTTACAACAACAACTATCATTCTAGTATTGGGATGGCACCTTTTGAGGCGTTGTATGGGCGACGTTGTCGTACTCCACTCTTCTGGGAAGAAGTGGGGGAGAGACAGACTGAGGGACCGGAGTTTATCCAGCAGGCAATAGACATTGTTGATCAGATCAAGAAACGGATTAAGACTGCACAGGATCGTCAGGCCAGCTATGCTAATATCAAGCGTAGGCCCTTGCAGTTCGATGTCGGGGAGAAAGTGTTTCTGAGAGTGTCACCTTTTCGCAAGATTCTCAGATTTGGCCTTAAGGGCAAGTTGTCTCCCAGATTTATCGGTCCGTTTGAGATCTTGGAGAGCATTGGCGATTTGGCTTATCGACTAGCTTTGCCACCGCATCTATCCAGTATTCACGACGTGTTCCACGTATCTCTGTTGCGACGGTATGTGGCAGATGAATCTCATATTCTGCAGTGGTCTGAGGTTCAGGTAGACAAGGATTTGACTTATGTTGAGAAACCTCTTCGTATCCTGGATTATAAGGATAAGGTTTTACGGAACAAAGTCATTCCTTTGGTTTTAGTTCAGTGGCAGCGCCGAGGCACTGAGGAAGCTACTTGGGAGCTTGAGGACAGGATGCGTAAAGACCATCCTGAGTTGTTTTGATTCCATTCTTTAAGTTGTATTCAGTTGCAAACTCTGTAAACGTTTGATTTGAATAAAGAATGTTTCTGATTTCTGTATTTGCATTCGGTACTTAAGATCTGTTTTCGAGGACGAAATATCTTAAGTGGGGGAGAATGTAGTAGCCCGTACCCTAATTGAGTAATTAAAGGATTAATGCTAATTAATTGAACTGGGTATTGGGCGGATCGGAAGCTCCGAAGGCACGATCGGAAGCTCCGAACAGGATCGGAAGCTCCGATGAGCGATCGGAGGCACCGATGTTATTACGTCAGGCATGACGTGTGGTTGGATCGGAAGCTCCGATCAGGACCGGAGGCTCCGATCACCCCTATCCGGAATCAACAAGTGATATTTTGACACATGGCAGATCAGGATCTTCGGAAGCTCCGATGGCAGGATCGGACGTTCCGATCAAGGATCGGAAGTTCCGATCGTTGTCTATAAATAGAAGGCCGAGACTTCACTTTCATTTGCCAATTCCGAGTTCTCCTTTCTATTCTAGTCCTTTTGGAGCTGTTCTAGTCTTCTTAGGCTTGGTCCGGAGGTTGGCAAGGCGTTCGGTAGTCGTAGCGGAGTTGTGCCCAAGTTCTGGAGGCATCGACATCAAAGGGCTAACGACGGACGAAGGTATAGCTTTTGCTTCCTATAAATATTTAGGAGTATGCAATAGCTTAGTTAAGGCTTTTAGAGCACTTTTATGATAGTAGTATCATTTGACAGTGTAGAGCAGACTATAGGCGTGGACCTAGAGTTGGTTGAGCTTGCTCTATTTTGAGGTACGAAAGTACTGTTCGAGATATCCTGACTAAGTATGCATGTATTATGTGACCGCATGATTTATATGCCATGATATTATGCTGCATTCATTTGCATCTTGCTGTATCTCCTTCGAGATGTCTGTTAGTAGGGTTGTACCCTATCCTGTTAGTGGATGGACTTCCATCGATTTGGGTCCGGCGTTTCCACGGTTATCACGGTATGGGAGCCACCTCCTGAAGCGACGGCACAGCGTGCTACATACCAGGGCCCGGTCTGTCTCTGTTATCTGATCTTTGACCTCGAGTCTATAGGGAGTTCACTTTGCATGCATGTATACTCATACTCTCGCACTGAGCGTTTTATGCTCACGTCTCGTACTCTGTATTTTCTGGACACCCAATTCCATGGGGCAGGTTTGCGATTGGACGAGGAGGGTGGATCCAGGAGGGGCTAGTCAGTGGTTGGCCAGCTGGAGCTTCGCTTAGGATTTATTACTGTTGTTTGGGTTTATACAGCTATTCGATTTGGTTGTATTGGATAAATTACAGAATTCCTTTACTTGGGATTGTTTAATGTTTATGGTTTCCGCAGTTTTATTCTGATATCTGTTTTATTAAGTTAATTGCATGCCTAAGTTCTGTTTAGTAGGTGATCCGGGTAAGGGTCACTACAGATTATAAATGTGCATGACTTCATAGAATTGCTCAGTCACTTTCTTTGTTTCGATTATGCGATATTGAAAAAACTTGGAAACCAAAAATTTCTTACTTTTAGTGTCTTCATATTGATACTTAGTTTCAAGTGAGTCCCAAATTTCCTTTGCGATTTTCTTGTTGTAGTATTGGTCGAACAAAGCATCGGACATTGCGTTGCAAATGTGACCCTTGCACACATAGTCATCTTGGTCCCACTTTTGTCTCTTCCTTGTTTTTACCATGGTTTCATTTTCCGCCTCCACCGGTTTTGGTGTGGTAAGAACATACACTACATTTAGTGAATTGAGAAAAAAATGCACCTTCTTTTGTCAAAGCCAAAAGTTTGCACTATCAAACCTTTTCAACTTGACAAAATCCACAGTAAAGTTACGAAGCGAATTTCCTTGAGAAGTCATCGATCACATAAGATATTTTCTTAAGATTGTTGATGGGATATGGTTTCTTCGATTCATCTTCTGCCCAGGAACCTTCCTTGTCTGCTGCTATCAGGAAACCTTTCTTGTACAATGATGCTGTCAAAAAACTGCACGAATATCCTGTTACAAAATCAGAGGTACGAATCCAAGGCGCGTACACTCTCTTTCCTTAAGAAACTATTTTCTCATGGATTTCTAAGAATGTTTTTTTTCCAAAGTGCATGCTTGAAAACAACCGCGAATACCTTAGATGTCTTTCAACTTGATAATCGAACATTTGTATATTGTATCTGCAGTATAACAATATCCAAACCACAAGTACTTTGATGAAAAATATTTTCTGCTGAAAAGGTCGAGGAACCAGTGTGCAGAATTTTCTCACACTCGGATTTTCAGATTGATTTTGTTCAAATGTGTTGGAATGATGATTGATGCAGTATTTATAATGACTGAATCATTTCCTATGATAGGACGTCTTTCTGATGATACCCATTCGTTTGAATCATTAGAAATCGCCAAAACCATGAAGGGATGCCATGAACAGACGTCTCTATTCTTTACAGACCTGGAGGAACTTCACATCATGGTGCATCGAGTTCTTGGTTCCTTCAGTCTGATTCTCCTCCCACTTTTGTTCCTTGGTTCCTTTAGAGTCTGTTTTGTTCCTTCAGATACAATCTATCATTTCCAACATGAGATCTTTCATTTTTATGGAGATCACCAACATGAAATGGGCTTGAAATTCAAAATAAAAAACCGCTAGGCTTTATTTTTGTAGAGTAAACTATTTATTCGGCACCGGTGATGATGGGTGAAGCTCTGACGACGGTAGATGAAAATTTCTTACTAATATTGGTGGATTGCTGGTAAAAAATTTTGGGGTGAAAAAATCGATGGAAGAGGTGAAAATATTTGATTAAAGATTATAATTTTCTTTCCAAAATATGTTTAGTGAGATCCTATCTATATAGACACTGCCTCAATGCAGATTCAAGGGTTGAGATCTATCAATACATGTGGTTTCTACTAGTTTTTCAATGGACCCCACAATATTGATAAATACTCATCCTCAAATACATCATTGGGGTAGTGCCACTAAAGTTAGGATGAAAGAGAAGACCAATTTAATAATAAAATAAAACAAAATAACATGTGTCAATTTTTCGATGGGTTAGGGCACAACCCGCACAGTTACATCGATTCACCCTTATTTCGGTTAGTGAGATCCTACCTATATAGACACTTCCTCAATGCAGATTCAAGGGTTGAGATCTATCAATACATGTGGGTCTTATTAGTTTTTCAATGGACCTCACAATATTGATAAATCCTTACCCTTAAATACATCATTGGGGTAGTGTCAGTAAATGTAGGATGAAAGAAAAAACCAATTTAATAATAAAATAAAACAAAATAACATGTGTCAATTTTTCAGTGGGTTAGGGTACAACCCATACTGTAGCATAGATTCACTTTTATTCCGGTTAGTGAGATCCTACCTATATAGGGACTGCCTCAATGCAAATTCAAGGGTTGAGATCTACGAATGTTAGCGTACTTTACGTGGAACATTATAAAAGGGATAATTTCATCATACTTTTACTGGCACTACCCCAATGATGTATTTAAGGATTGAGATTTATCAATATTTGTGGAGTTCACTGAAAAAATTATAGACCTCACACGTATTGATAAATCTCAATTCTTGAATCTGTGTTGGAGGACTGCCTCTACAGGTAGGATCTCATTTACCAAAAACAATATTTAAAAAAAATTAAAAAAATTTATAACTCCTAAAACAACCCGGTTTTAGAAGCACAACAGTCTTTGGCCCATACTCCTAAAATATCCCGGTTTTAGAAGCACAACAGTCTTTGGCCCATATCAGAGGATTTGCTCCCGTACTGGATTTATTTTAGCATAATATAATTTTAGCTACCAAGGTTCCGTTTGGACATATACGTATAAAACGTTTTTATAAAAGTGTTTTTAAAAATTTTATAAAATCTTTTAAAAATTATTTTAAGAATAAATATGTGTTTGGACAACTATTTTATAAAAATATTTTAACATTAGAGCATCTGCAATGCTCTTATGCTATTAACACAATAACACTCTCTACATCATCAAAAGTCGTGGGTCCCACTGTTAATAACACATAGATCTTTTCATTCACAATCCTATTAACATTAACACTCATTATTTATGGGTCCCACATTCCAGTCAATAATATAAAATTATTTTATATTAAATAAATAAATTTTATATTTATTTTAAAATATTTAAAATTATATTTATTTTTTTAAATAATAATCTTATTTTTTAGTTTTAATTATATTAAATTAAAAAAAATAATAAAATTATTTAATATTTTATCTTTCACCTACATTCCTTTTAACATTAACACTTATTATTTTTGAGTCCTACTAATCACTCAATCATCTTAAAATTATTTTATATGTTTTCCAAATATTTAAATTATTATTATTTTTTTAAAAAAATAATCTTACTTTTTAACCAAATAATTTTATTAATTTTAAAAAATAATATTAATATTTTTATTTTTATTAAATATTTGGATTTTTTAAAATTAATTCGTATTTAAATAAAAATATAAAAAAACTAAAAAAGAAAAGAAATGGTATTACCGTTTCCAAAACAAAAAATATTAAAAATAAAAGAAGTAAAAGGTATGCAGACCACGTGGAGGTAAACACAACCAAATTTTTTTTATAAAAAAAGGTTATGGAACACGTTCATCTACGTGGCCGGGGTGTGTAATTATAATACCCACCCACATTGTTTGAACACCCATCGGGTGTTAACAACGTCTTATTAACAATAGCAATGCATATGCTCTTACAAAGTAATATTGTTATTTTTACGTTTCATAGTTTTATTTTAAAAAAATTTAAAAATATATTTCAAGTGTTTAAAAACTATATTTAAAGAACTTTTTTTTAAAAAAAATTATTTTCAAAAACAGTTTACAAAATTTTATCCAAACACATACTTTAAATTTTTTTACACTTATAAAACACTAATTTTTTTTAAAGTATATGGCCAAACGGAACCTAAACTTTACATATTAATTAGTATTTTCCATAACTTCCAACATAAAATCGATTTAATAACTAAATGCATAAAATTTATAGGGAATTCAATGTTAAGCTAAAACATTTAGTAACCGAATTCGTATTTACCACTACTTTTTCCGGTAAGTGAATTTTCTTTAAAAAAATTACCCGATATAGTTGCATTATTCTTTAAAAATAAACAGTAATTCACTAAATAATTCAACCCTTTCATTTATTAAACCTACGACCTGAAATTTACTCTTAATATAGTAGCTAAAAAATATACAGATTTTTTCTTCAACCTACTACATGAAATTTACACGTGCTTTAATTTGAACTTAACAGAAATGTTGATGAATGGATTTGACATGCATGAATTTGAACTAGACAGAAATTGAAAACTCCATTCATCAACACCATTAACTCGATGCAAAGTAAAGGAAAAAGAAACGCCAAAGATTTCATACCAAGATTAAAGTTGAGTACATATATATACACAAGTTGTTTTCATGGATGGCGACTGGCGTGCAGAGTGTTATAGGGGAAAATAAAAGAGTCAGCGGAAGGCGTGGTCATAGTCATGGTACCGGAAAGTTCTGTAGATGAAATGTGAAAGCCATTTTGAGCCCAGAAAGCACAACACAGCCATCGAAGCTATAGTGTTTCTTGCCACAACTGACACCATATTTTGCTTAGTCGTCGCAAATATTGCAATTGTAGCGAAGGATATAATCTGCAAGGCAATCTTAAGTGCATTGAGACTTTTATGTGCAAAACTGCAACTGCTGCAGATCAGTGTATGCGACCAGTACCTGAAACCATTTCAAACATTCTCCGATCATTAAGTATATTTTTCGCATCCTGAGAGCGCCTCACTCATTGGACAATAAGCCTTTTCTTAAATCTTGTGATTAAGTTAACGTTCAACAAGTATCATGTCATTTAATATGGTACCGAGAGCCTGCCTTTGTACCAAGATATTACTGATATCAGTGCAACACAGAATTTTTGAAAATTTATAAAAACACAAGCTCCATATTCTAATTGTTGTGCCAAATAGACGTCTAGACAGGATAATTGAGGCGATTATTGCTCCTCCCACATTTATAGAAAGTAGCGTACCTGTCTAACAACTGTTCCCTAGGAGGAGTTGGCGGCAGTAATCCCGCATATTTTTCTCTCCAATCAACCTGAGTGCCACCATACTTGTTTAGCCACCTGCGGAAGCTAACCACAAGAGCGTCTGATTTTGTAGGCACATAACACGACTTGTGCCAGTTTGTAGAGCCAACATCCATTATTTTGCGTTCCTACAGAGAAAATACAACTTGCATTATTGCATCTCATACATTGAACTTAAGTGGTAGATTAGTTTTTGCAGTTTCCCTGTTTTTATTTGCACAAAATCCTCTTACAATTTCCTTATCACAATAATCTTTGCAAGGTAGCAGGTTGATTACAAGAAGAAAATTCAACACCAAGTAGCATTGGAAAGATATATATGGATACAGATAAATCAAGAGTTGCGAGCAGTAGTAATGATAAAGATGTGCAGATTCACTAAACTTAATACTGATTTCACCTAATCAGGTATAATATCTCCATACAGAAAGAATACTTCAAGTAATTTTCAAAGCACAACAATCACGTCTTTTCTCCAAATTGCAGGAATTACACCAGTGCTAGCATAAATTATCCTATTTTGTTTACATCCATTAGTTATGGGGATTAGAAAAGAGGACTAGGTGTTATGAAAGGGATTATCGTGATATCTATATGAATCCAAATCTGCCGAGATCCACCCTACGATATGGTGTTTTCAGAGAACTTATCTAGACAACCAACTCTAGTTTCTTGCTGGAATAAGGAGAGGGTTTTCAATAGGGAACATAGGACGTGTAATATTTGAAAAAGAGGACTAAGTGTTACATTTCCCCCTTATCAATCACGCAAATTACGGAGGTGTTCAAGAAAATAAATTCAAAAGTGAAACTAGATAACACATCCCATTACAAAGAAGAGGGATCAAGCTAGAATAGACGTGAAGAAGTTGCCAATGGTCCGACTCAAACTAAATTAATGATTGCACCTAAAGATCTTATCGTAATTCTTTACAAGAACTTAAGATTGACTAAAGAATTAATCTGAGAATTTTCTAAAAAGAAGGGTGTCTCAGAGATCAAGAGATGGTTTCTAGTGAGCCGCAAGCAACACAGAGAGGTTGGCAAACAAGGAAACCTATCAACCAAGGTGTAAGGATGTGAATAAACTTGAAAATATTTTGCTAAAAAGAGCTGCAATAGCTCCTTAAAATTTTAAAAAATTAACCGATCACCATGATTTTATATAAAATTCAGATTTCAAACCGAACGGAAATCATTCAAAATAACCTGTCTTAAACTGATTAAGTATTTTATAAACCATTTGAAAATAATGCAAGTTGAAATAATAATAAAAAAAATTGTTGAATCATTTGAACAAACACTTTGTATACAAGAGTTTGGTATTTTATCAAACAAATAAAATGCTTCAAAAATGCATCTCAAAATAGTAGCAATAAGTAAATGAAACAAAATAAATAGACAAAAGTTTGTTTATGGACTGTGGAAGGCGAAATCTTTCTACATCTTCCCGTCTTCCATTTCTGGAAAGATTCCACTAAAAGACTTTGAATTATACAAACCACTTGTACAATCTCGATCAAACCGATGTCAACCTCTTGATTAGAACTCCTAGCACACTCTCAATGTTCTTGACAACAAGTCACAACCAATTACACATATTTTAATGTGTTTATGCAAAAACTTTCACTCAACTGTTCTATGAAACACCTCTCTCTTTTGTGTGAGCAAGTTTTGATCATATGATGTATTTTTCAATACTTGAATATGGAAAACTTGTTTTGGAGTGAAGGATTTATCTTAAGCTCATATCTCGTTTTGTTCCTCACAACTCACTTTCTTGCGATCGCTCTCATTCAGCTGGTTTTTCTCTTTTAATTTGCTCATGCTTTTAATCCTCATCAAAAGCTCTTCTTTCAAAGTGTTGTATTTATGACCCCCAAGAATGATATGAACGTTATGACCGTTTGAGAAGGTTTTGTACGATTCTAACATTGAAAAGGTCATATTCGTGTTGATGGCCATTTTTCTCAACTCCTCCTGATGTCGAGTCTTGTTAGTCGAGGTTTGCTAGTCCGAGGTTTGCTGTTCAGGGTCAGCGGATCCATTTTTAGTCATGATTTCTTGATTATAGCTCTTTATTCATTGATTTCTGGTAGGGATGTCCATTGCACCGGCGGGGCGGTGCCCACCCCCAACGGAGGCAGGTTCAATGACATTTATCAGGTATGGGCTCGGGTTCTGGGAAAATTCAAATCCCCTAAATGGGTTAGGGGATGGGGATGGGCATGGGATCGCGATCCCCACCCCCACCCCCAACCCCAACCCCTCGAATTATAAATATATATAATATACAATAATTATATATATATATATATATATATATATAAATATTATTGGATTTTGAATGGGAATGTCACCGAGGAGATGAAAATCTCAATAAAAAAACAGGGATTGGGGTGAAGATGGGGACGAGTCTTGGATTCAAGGGTAGGGATGGAGAAGGCATTCTGTCATTAGCCTCCATTGCACCAATATAGAGAGTTCAAGCCCAAGGATTATTCTCCTATAATCTTTTACAGGATTTCCAATGTTCTAAAAAGCGGTAGGCGCCTAGACGCTTAGGCCGCCTAGGCGGGGCCTAGGCGGTTTTTTCTTTCTAGGCTAAATATCGTATTATTCTAGTCCGATCCATCTTAATATTTTTCTAATAATTCTTATTTATCAATTCACCTGCCTAAGTGGTGTTTTTTAGTCTAAATAAATATCTAATTATTTTTGTTCATTTTAATATATCTCCAATAATTCATCTTTGTCGAATTCAAACTTGAAATACGTGACATATTTTTCGTCTTCATCCGCTAAAAGTTGATGGGAAAATATGTCAAATAATCTTCTTTAAAAAAAATAAAACAAAAAAAAATAAAAAAAGTTATATATATATATATATATATATGTTAATCTAGGCGACCGTTCTACGGATTTTGAGCGGTCTAGGCGGTGATTAGGCGGCCTAGACGACAAATTAATGTAATAACACCCAGTAGCTTCAACTGTCTAAAAATCGAAGCGGTGGACAACCGCCTAGCGCCTAGGCGCCGCTTTTTAGAACACAGAGGATTTCTTATTAGCTTATCATTTATGTTAGGATTTGATTTCGTTGTTTGAATAATTGTACTCTTTTATAAAGAGTGTGAATGTGAATTTATTAATAAAATTATCAAGAAAAACATTCACAATATTGTGTTACCAGATCTAAGGTTCTCTCCTAACGAGCCTTAAAACAAAGAGATCGAGAAAGAACTCCAACGAGCCTAAAACATCATGAATTATGATCACCCCTTAAATTGCCCAATTAAGATATCAAAAATCAAGGACCATAACACATCCCGGCCCCAAACCCACCACATTGTCATCCCTAATTTCTCGGCAAAGTCATGGACATGAAAGTTCTAGTCTTTTATTTTCAATTCTACTTTTCGTCTTCTTAAACTCCTAGTCAAACTTTGACTTGTAAATATGATTATAGCATTTTGAGTTTGCTATTCAGTTGTTTTGGTTGCTTGTCATTTGGACCACGAGTAATGAGATCTGTTTGAAACAATCACCTGTGCCAGATATTCAGCTAAGCTGACTTTGAGTTTCAGTTTCTCGTAACTTCCAAATTGTGGTATACCAACTACATACTTATTGAATATGCTAGCAATACAATAACAAGTTCTGTTATTATCAAAATCAAGATTGCTAGCGTTTCCGTGACCCAATGCAAAGAAGCATTCTAAACCTTGAGGACACCAATGCCCGGGACCATAACACGTGACCACTTAAGAAGTGCACAGTTTATTTGCAAGAATAACATATTTACCTCCACATGAAGAAGATATAGATCTGAATCAAGAATTAAGTTTTGATTAATATGGAATATCCAACGTGGAACAACTTTATCTATCCAAACTCCAAAGTTTCTCGGAGACACAAAGATTAGTCTGCTATTGCCTGGACTGACTGGAATGCAGTAGAAAATTAAAAACGCTTTTCTCTGTGGTGGAACAGGCAACAATGGCTCCTGTTTGAAAGAAAACACTAATTAAAACAAGAAAAATGCAATAACAACTTATTCAAATAAAAATATCAAATATTTACATCTGTGTTTCCTGTTGATGATGTAGAGGGCTTTTTAGGACTCGCTCCAGGACTAAAATAGCCATAGTAGAGACAAGGTGGAACGAAAAAGTTTTTTCCAAACATTTGTTTTGAAGTAAAACCATTTATATCGAATTTCTCTATACTTATTTCGAGTGGTCTGCCCCCTTCTCTATCAGCCTTCACAGTGCAGGATAATACCTCATTGTTAGCCATGTCAAACTCCAAATAAATAATAAAAAATTCGGTAAATTTACTTATCTTGCTGGTGTCTTTGCAGTTCTCATTATACCGTAATGCGCGTATGGAACATGAGCTGGATCCATAAGATTTTCAATTAGAACTTCATACCTGAATATGCAAGTATCGCCATTAACTCTTAACCAGAAGGAGAATGCTATTTGAACATTTACGTAAGTCTCGAGTGTTTATATATTCGTAGGTAGGTAGCATGTAATCCAATCAAGCAATGATAATCAGCAAATGCATTCATTGAAAAAGGAGATTTGTTAAGAAGGGCGTGACAAAGTATTGGCTAACCCATATGGTATATCCCTGGTTATCATTGTATTTGTAAAAGAGGGGTCATCGAGTTCTGGGATATAGTGAGGTTTTTTCTCTGATAATATATATTTGTATTCTGGATCAGAGTTTGGCCAGAACCAAAGAATTCCATTTTGCACAAAACTGGGATAAGCTGCGACACATGCTTTTTTGGAAGTGTGAATCTGCGCAAAAAAAGAATGTAACACCTCAGAAAAAGTCTCCTGCAATCTTTATTTCAATATACAAAGATCTAGCATTGGAAGCCATGATTAAAATCACACATGCAGAGGAGGACATCATTTAACACTCAGAAACACCCAAAAGGGAGAAATGATTGTAGTTAACTGCACCTTAAATTCAAACAACAGACTTCAAATTATTTTCTACTGTTCCCTATTCAAAGAGGGACGTTGGACACTCATTATCACCAGAGCTTCAAATTATATTTCCACCATTCTAAATCTGAGGAAGAACAATGGACACTCACGATCACCAGGGCTTCAAAAACTAAATACAGCACAAAGTTGTGAAAATAATAGATTCATTTAACCCATGCCTCATTCCTAGCGTGGTATGGTCTGAACCTTTCTCAAAGATCAGAAAGCTTATCCATGAAAAGAGTCAGGTAAAGTTTCTTCTAGCATCCATGAGCTATTGTGAAAATATGACTTCTCCAAGTCCGAGAGGAAATCTAGTCTAAGGCGGCATTCAAAGAAGGAGGTATCATATGATGTTTCGACATTGTCGTAAGCCGGCATCACATGTTAGATGCAAAGGAGTTCAGATCTACATTTGAAGAATCAAATTCCAATCTCTATACATTTTACTGCATCCCAGAACAGATCTTCTGGCAAAAGCATTTAGTTTTTGCCAATACTACTTTTTCCTTGTGGCCAAAAACCAAAACATTCATTTGAAATTACACGTTAGAATCACACTCCAGTCAGTGTAAAAGATGTCCTCACGCTATCTGACAATGACATGCTAGTCGAAGCCACAACTTATTTGTGTCCAACAGTCCAACTCGGATCCTCACTCATGACTTATATTTCTTATTGTCGCAGGGACCATTCTTATAAGTGTTATCAAGTTTTCGAGTTCATGCACATGGTCGATATGAAAATAAAACATTTTGATACTGTAGATATGATGATAATCCAGAGATTCGAGAAGTAGAATTAAATTCAACATTTTTTGAGATTCTGACAAATATTTGATTGGAATTTGATATGATTTAGATGGAAAGGACTCCCCAATCATTTTTTTTTTAAATAGTTTTTCACCTATATAAAGGATTGATTATATTGTATTCCAAAAAAGTTAGATGTATGACATTTTCCCGTGAGCTTAGGCCCTACGGTCAAACAAAGTAATTGTTTGTCTTGTCACTGCCTCACTCACTCTTATGTCAACATTTATGAAAAATTAAAAGAAAATAAACAAGTCAAAAGTGGGTTGAATATGCTCCCAAAAATAAAATCAGCTTCAATCCAGAAAAGGGTAATAAAGATCAAACAGTTACTCATCATTGGCTTCGAATAATAACGAGACTAATGATCATATCATGGTCAATTTAAATGGAAGAAAAGATTAGTACTGAAGAGCTGAATCTGACAAACATTACATGCAAAACACCAATCGAAATCACACATGAAGAAAAGAACTAATGATGATCCATAAAAGTTGATGATCACGCACTAAATCGACGAGAAACTGATACATGGAAATGTTATTTACCGGAGGGCCATCTCTTGGTGCTTGAGGAATGAACTTACAGTCTCCAGAGCCACCAAAACACCAGCCATGGTACACACACTGCAGCCTCCCCCATTGATCAATTCTCCCTTCGGACAATGGAGCCAATCTGTGAGGACAACTATCATCGAACACTTTCCAAGCATTCTCATTCCTATCCCACCAAATCACCACATCAATTCCCATCACTTTCTTCCCATGTGGCCTCCTCTTATCCAGATCACATATCGGCATTAATGGATACCATTGTGCATACCAATCAAATTTCTCCCCCTTCGTTTCGGTTTCAACTTCTTGATCAGGTGTTGAAAAATCCAACACCTCCCCAGCTGACGAGACATCTTGATCAGTAGAAACTGCAGTGAAGACCTTGAAATCTGCTCTCCTGCCGCGGGTTCGAGGTGAAGACGAAGTTTTCTGCAGAGTTGGCCGAATATGAAAAATGGGATTCTCGGATTTGGTTCTGGGATTCCTCGTTGATGTCAGAGAGCGGTGAAATGATGGAAAAGACGAAGCTTTAAGAGCTTCCATGGCTGCCGGTTACCTTTCCCCGGAACTGTAATTTCACGTTGGTAACCCAAGAATCTGTTGAGTTTGAAGTCACATCACACAAATCAACAAATAAATTAATCAGATAATTTGGATAAAAGGTGGGATTATATGTCTGTTGAAGTGGCACGCAAACATAAATGTGTGGCTTGCAAGAAACCAGCGAAGAAGATCAGGCTTTTTTTTTTTGAAAGGAAGAAGATTAGGCTTTTGTGTATGCATCTGTATATATTCGGAAATGGCTTAAATTTCTTACAAAATAAATGCAGGTGTAGGAATTAAACACTCTCAAAAAAAAAAAGTGTAGGAATTAAACGATCTTTCTCAAAACTCAAATTATGAATGACCAAGAGTAACTAGTTTTTGAGTCCCAATGTGATTTTTGATATAATAAAGACAAAAAATTTTGTGCGATGTTACAACATTATGAACGTTAAGAGATAATCAAATATAAAATTTATTTGTTCTTGTTGATTATTTTTTGGTTAGTTCGTATTATCTTTTATAAAATATTATTCTACTCTTTTCATATTACTTCGAATTTGTTTTTTTAAAAAAGAAAGCTACAATGTACATCCATAGTCACCGATTATCCTGTCTTGTGCTATTGTTTTCAATTTTATATTTTCCGTAACACTTGTTACTCACGTCACCCACTACCACCAATCTTGAATGTCTTGTATTTAATTCCATGTATAATTATTTGGTGAACTGCCATGTATATATTTGTGTTTCGTTATCCAAGCCAGACGCCACCCACTATCACCAATTTTCAATTTCTTACCTGGTTCCTTGAATGTTATCCTTATGCTAATTAATTTGTTTAGGCTCTGTTTAATAAGTGTGATGAGATTATTAATGAATACGTTTGATAGGATAAAGTAAAGAAAAAGTAAAAGTTGTGATAATTTTATTATTGGAAAATTATTTTTTTAGTCTTGTATGTTTGTTACTTTGCGATTTTGGTCCTCTATATTTTCAGATTTCAATTTTAATTCGCTATCTTTATTTTTTTTGGCAATTTTAGTTCTTTTTTCAAATGTGGCGCTGATGTGTCAGTAATACAGTGCTGATGTGGAGCTGACGTGTATAGTGCTACGTAATCATTTTCGAACAAAAAAGACTGAAATTGCCAAAAATCAAAACATGCAGGACTAAAACTGAAATATGAAAAACATAGATAACCGAAATCGCAAAGTGACAAACATAAAGGACCAAAATTGCAGTTTTTCCTTTTATTATTTGTTTGATAGTATTATTGAGTTAATTATAAAATCAGGGTTATTCTTTCCATGACGATTTTACCCTTTGTTGACCGCAATATTTTGCCCATCAACCAATCTTATCTCATTTGTCGAATCTTTTGGTCATAATAGTTTTTCCCAATGCTAACCAAATCGATGTGAGTACCAAGCCTTAGATTCAACTCTTCACTATGGTTTTCTCTCAGAACGGTGTTTCTAGATCTGGTTCTCATATTTTAGAAGGTATGTCCCTTTCCAGAAGATATTTTGACGTTTTCTTTTCACTTTTGCAGTTCAGATCAAGAGAAGACTCGTGGATTCATAAACTACCGTGGTAAATCAAATCTTGAATTGTTGCCTAAACCTATTCTTTGTGTGATTTCATTCCAGATTCCATGGGAATTCGGTTTCGATGTCATCTGTGTACTCTCATGCTTAGTTAAATGTTCAATTTTGTTTCGACGGAACGAGAGTAGGACATCGTAAATCTAAGAAGAAAAACTGCTTGGGAAATGGGAAAAGAGTGCTCATACATTCCAAGTGGCATAGATGGAGTAAGAGACAAGCAGCTTCGAAATTGGATGTTGGGGTGGGAGTGAACAATGAGATTTGTAATTAAGGCAAAGGGTAGAAAGGACAAATTCTCAGGAATCCAGGACATCGTACACACGTGGATTTTAATACCACCTCCATTGAGTGGATTATAGTACTTCATTTTCTAGATGGTACAGTAAAATAATACGGGTCCTACGGTTTCTTTGATGTCGATAAAAACGAAACAAACATGGGATTGCAATCTTATCTTTCGGTAATCCAAGCTACCAAACGGAGCCTTATGGTTTACACTATCACACAGAACTCTTCTGTTAGATTCTTAAATCATAACATTACCACGTGAACCTGAGAATATGAATCATCCATATTTTGTTTCCTTTTATTCTATTGTAGTTTCATGAAACATTAATTTACGTGTATATATTATAATTATATTTAAATTTTTATTAATAAATATTATATGAGTCTTTTTTCTTATATATAGATTTCATCATATCGAATATCTTAAACCTTGAATTTGTTACTTTTGATATCTCAAGAAAAAATATATTTTTTTGATACTTGATGCTGAAATACATGTAGATGTTATGGGTATTGGTGATATCATCAAAGAGAAAAAAGAAGAATCACTATTGATGCCTCGGAGAATGTCTGGGTCATCCTTGGACCCAGGAAAGTTGGATAGTCAAGAGGAGAAGCTAGGAAGACAAGGGTCCAACCCGGGGAGACAGAGCTCGACGAGACTCAAGAAACTCTGAGTTCAATTTTCATCTCAATATATACTCTATGCATTCATATGTTCTCTATTTCTTGTGTGAACCTCATGATAACTTGAGCGTCAGAGTGGTCACGTAGGAAAATCTTTCGACGTCCCACTAACCTTTCTTGTTGAGTGTGCGCAGATTCTAACCAGAAAAGATTTCATAACCTGGCTATCCCAGCTCAGGTAAAGGAGGTCTCAACCCAACACCTGGAAAATTTCCATGAATACCTACCCAGTTTTTTCGGATGATATCATTGGTGCCATATGTGGGAAACCAAGGCTATAGACAGAGACATGGTTTTCACTAAAAAAAAACAACTCAAGGGGATCCCTCGGGAAAGGATACCACAGACTCAGGAGTTCATCGAGAGGAACCACCTCACGAGACTCCCCAACAAAACATCATTGTTCCTGTTGAGAAACTCGAGCAGTTGATCGATGTTGCAGTGCAAAAGGCCCTATTGCAAAAGACACCTCCCAAAGAAAAAATGATACTTAATGAAGGGGAGGAGTCACAGGATGATTCCCACCTTAAAGAAAAATAAAAAAAGGATGGGAAAAACTCGGACGTGGAATCGAGGGAAGCAGCAGTGGCAGATGAATTGGAAGAATTTAGAAGAAAAGTTAGGTAGTTAGAAGGGAAGGCTAGGACCCCCCGAGGTACTTCAAAGGGATCAAAAGGTGTCTTTTTTCGCCTTAGATAGTGGCTGATCCATTACCGGCTCATTACAAATCCGCCAAAATCAAGGATTATGATGGAAATACTGACCCAGAGGAACATCTGGATAGATTTGAGAGTGTGATCATGTTTGCATTGCTATGAAGACACGATCAAATGCAAGGATTTCTTGACTACCCTGGTGGACTCAGCCCAGTAGTGGTTTGAGAAATTGGAGTCTCGGATTAAATTTTTTTGCGCCAAATCCCTTGTGAAATATTGAAAATACATACTTCTCTCATGTAAAATTTTAATAGGCACTCCAGCTCTTAACCTTTTGTAATAGTTGCACGTTTAATCCTTGTCACAACGAGTTTGTTAAACATGTGTTGTTTTTGCGCCAAAATAACTATTTTATTTTATAATAATAATATTATGATATGAAAATGACCTTCTATTATTGTAATAATTTTCATATCTACTCAAATAAATCACCCACATCAGAATGCACAATTTTTCATCACAAATACACGTGATGTATTTGAGTAAATATGAAAAATACTACAATAATAGAAGGACATTTTCATACTATAGACCTGATATTGTACTATAGACCTAATATTTTCAAAAAAAAAGATTTCTTACGCGATGTAACAACGCGTGTTTAATAACTCGCCGTGACGAGGGTTAAATGTCTACTATTACAAAAGGTTAGTGCCTATTAAAACTTCACAAGAGAGAAGTGCGTATTTTCAATATTTCACATGGGGGTTTGGTGCAATAAACTCTCCCAGAGTATCTTTTCCTTTGAGGAGGTCACGAGCATTTTCTTGCATCACTTCAGCAGCAGTAAAAAATACAAGAAGACTGCTTTCAGTCTGTTCGAGATCAAACAAACTAGGGAAGAGTCATTGCGAGCCTACATCGGGCATTTCACAAAGCTGCCCTAGAAGTGCCCTCCTGCTCCCGGGGAACAAAATCATATATTTTACACAGGGACTTTGGGAGGGAGACTACTTCAGTTCCTTGGTGAAGAAAATCCAGCAGGATTTTGAGGATCTGTTGTCCAGAGAATAAAAATATAACAATATGGAGGAGGCCAGAGACATAAGTGGGAATATTTTAAGAAAGAAGGGGGAAAAGTAGAAAAGCCTGTCCTTGCAGAAGAAAGGGGACAATGAGGGGGTCATTTGAGACGTTTTTCCTAGTGCACCCCATTAAAGAAATCGAGAGACCAGACTTTGCATTTATATGATGAAGAGAAGGGTATCTATAAACGACATAGGGTGGAAAGGAAAAGAGAAGAAAAAATTCTGCGCATTTCATCAGTAATGTGCTCATGACACTAGAGAGTGCAGAAAGTTGAGGTATGATCATTCCAAGTCGGTTCCACAAGAGTCTGGTCCAACATCAAAGAAGGCTAAGAGAGTGCCCTGGTCTCCCAAGAGCCCTTGGCCGGGTGTTCCACTAGTACTCAGGTGTCTCAGTTTGGGCGCATGAATCAGGATACCTCAACTCCAAGATTTAGGAGCCGAGAGGAGGAGCAGAAGGAGTCTTATTCTCGGGGAATTATCTAGATGATCTCGGGAGGATCGAGTGACAAAGATTCTAACCGGACCCGAAATGCGTGGAGCAGGAGGGAGCACAGCCCTCTATGGTTTTACAGGTCATATTGTGTATCCTAAAGGAGAAATCATACTTCCCTTAACCGTGGGGACAGTGGACTTGAAAAAGACAATGATGATCCTATTCACAGTGGTTAACACCCCCTCATCTTACAATATCATTATTTGCAGGACAGCCATGAATACTCTTATGGTTGTGGCCTCAGCCTACCATCAAAAGCTCAAGTTCCCTATGGGAGACATGGTAGGAGAGATCCGACGAGATCATCTCTCTTCCCGGAAGTTCTACGCCGAGATCATCCAAGTGAAGAATAAGAGTACGAGAATAGAAGAGTAATGATAAGATGCCAGTCTGAGAGGAAGTGCGTGAGATTAAGGGGGTAAGATTGGTGAGGAAGGAAGAGCAAAGGAAGAGAAGGTTTCACTCAGGCAGCCCATGAGAATAACCAAAATAGCTCGGGTCTAGAGTCATCTACTTGGGCTGAGCTGGTAGCATGCCTTGAGAATAACACGGATATCTTTGCATGCTTTTCATCATAACTAGTGGGAATCCCAGCCCACGTGGTGGAGCACAAATTGAATATCCTTCCGGGTTCTCGACCAGTGAAGCAAAAGAAGAGGCACTTCAGACAAGAGAAGGATAAGGCAATAGTAAAGCAGGTCTAGGATTTACTAAAATTTGGCCAAATCCGAGAGGTCCAGTTCCCTACATGGCTTTACAACGCGGTCCATGTACCAAAATCTATGGGCATGTGTGTAGATTTTAGAGATCATTGGGAAATCAATTATCAAGTTTTTGTGTTCAACAACTAAACAAAGGAAAATATGAAAGACTTCGTTAAGTAACTAAACTGGACAATGTTGGACAACTGAACTGAGTTACTTAACTATACAAGTCAGTCGAGGACATTCAATTAGTCTTTGTGCAGCAACTGGATTTATACAATTGGATGAGACAACTGAAATTATCTAAAGATCCAAGACTGAATATAGCAGAATATTTGACGACTGAAAACATCAATTGAACTCAGCACATTGGCTGAACCATGACTGAAGGAATTCTCGACCAGTCAAGATTTTTAAACCGGTCTGATCGCAACTGAAATTAAAGCCCACTGACACTTATAAGAGATATTCAAGAATGTCATTCTTAATCCTTAAACATTCTCAACACAATCAGAAGACTACAAGTTTGTCTGTTAGCTATTTTGGGAAGACAAACATCCACACACTGTAGACGCCGCAATAGTAGCATTGCGCATAGTTGTACTATATTTTAGAATTTGTCTCCAAGAATTACAACTCAAGGCAATGGAAATTTATTGTGAGGAACGAATACTTTTATAAGAATTTATGAACGTTGCAAGATCATGCCTATAAATAGAAGTGAAGATCATTTGAAGAACTCCCTCGGACACTTCAACTTTCTACGCACTCAAGGTATCAAGATTACAGTCGAGTTTTCAGAATCACAAGTTCACAACAACTGAAAAATCACACTCTTTATTGTTACATATCTGATCATTTATTGCTATGTTTTTCAAGTTCACACTTTGTTTTGAAAACAAGTCGAGGACTATATTGTATTGAGTACTAGGAGTTTTAGTCAAATGAATTTTTAAGTCCTTAACTCAATTGGGGTTTTACATACAGTGTATTACTCAAATGTTCTAGTGAATCCTTCCAAGAGGAAGAAGAGGTGACGTATGAGTATTCATTTTTGAAAATCCAGAAACATTCTTTGTGTCATTTTCAATTTAAGTCGAGAGTTTTCATTAGTGTTCAATATGTCAGTCGACCTTATTCTGCACATAATATATGTTGGTTGATTGACACTGACAACCAAGAAAGAAGAAAGAAGTTCAGTTGTGCTCACGACTAAACTCATCTTACACAAATTCGTGTATTCACCCTCCCCTCTACATGCACTACCGATCCTAACAGAGTCTTGAATAAAACTTGCCCAAAATATTACTACCCTCTTCCTTGGATCGACCAGCTGGTGGACTCCACCTCGGGATATGAGCTTCTCTGCTTCATGGATGCTTACTAGAGGTACCACCATATTCCACTGGCTTGGGAGGATCAATAAAAAGTTAGTTTCATCACCTCGGGGGGAAAATTCTGTTATTTGGTCAAGCCATTCGGGCTAAAGAATGGATGGGCGGCCACGTATCAGAGGCTGATATACAAAATCTTTGAAAAACAACTCGGGAGGAACATAGAAATCCACGTGGATGACATCTTCATTAAGTCCTAGACTTGGGATTGTTTCATATCAAATCTGGAAGAGAATTTCTCTACCCTAAGGCAGTACTTAGTAAAATAGAACTCAGCTAAGAGCACCTTTGGAGTAAGAGTGGGAAGTTTCTAGGGTTCATGGTAACAGAAAAGAGCATAGAGTTCAACCCGGAGAAGGTGCAAGCTATTACATAGATGGATTCTCCGAGCTCAATGAGTGAGGTACATCGTCTTACAAGGAGGATAGCTGACATGTCCCAGTTCATAACTAGATCGGCACATCGCAATTATCCCTTTTTTTAGGTGTTGAGAAAAGCTTAGAAATTTGGTTGGGATGAGAAGGTCGAGCAAGACTTCCAAGATTTGAAGATCTATTTAGCCCGCCTCCCAGTCTTGGTAAAAGCCAAGCCCGCGGAAAGATTGTGGGTATATTTTTCTGCTACTGGGCATGTTTTCAGTTCCGTATTGGTCAAAAAGAGAAGTCCGAACACAGGCCAATCTATTATGTAAGCCATGATCTCAATAGACCTGTGCTGTACTACAATGAGGTTGAGAAGATGGCTGAAGTGACCCGCTCACGGATCACTTACTTAACAATAATATCATGAAATTTAAATCTTAAAGTACAAATTAAAAATAACGGATAATAATGAAAGAGTGGGTGCCCGGTGAGCCAACTTGTGGCTAAGGGCTTTGATGACTCTATGTATAAACAATCTTTTGTTTAATATAATTTACACTTTTATAAAGGCGTTTACTTTATCTTTTATCATATTATTATGTTGTGACATACTATAAGATGTTTAGATGAAGACCTTGAATATACTATAGTGTATGTAAGATGTGGTGGCACATGGGGATGACTATCATGAAACACATCTTATAGTCACTGTATATTCTAAACAGTTTCTAGTCGATTGAGCCGTCCGTTAATAAGGATAAGGATCGCTCGAGATTGAGACTAGAATTTGCGATGCCGAGTACCACGTTTCATTGGTATGGAACATAGAGATGTTCAAAGCATGCAAATGGATATTCATACGATGAATGATCGAACTACCCTATCCGGACTTTCCAAGTGGTTATCACTTATCGAGTGGATAAAGTCTGCGGTTTTGGTTGTACACCATTAGTCCTTACTACTTGAAACATCATTGAGACTCTATACGCTAGTACTGTACTTTGACTCGTTTACCGACTCTATTAGGGTCATCAGGTGTCGGGATTGGGTACAGTTACGACACATATAGGATTCGATGCTTTGTTGTCAAGGATTCACCACATACTTGCTAGTGTGTATATCCTATGCAATCTGAGGATATATTAGTGTGACGAATCTCTGGCCAGAGTACATGATGTGTTTTAAGAAATGGTTTCTTAGTAGCACATGCGATGTCACTATTTGATCTTCAAGATGTATTGCATAGTTATCGAATCTCGAACGACTCTCGATTTACCAATGGTTGTTGATTCGATCGGGATATTTGGATGAAGGGACCGTACTGTACGCTAAACAAAATCTATTGGTTCTTGCAGGCACTATCAGTGATACCTAGGAAATCATGGGGCGATGTTGCTAGGCGCTCTTACCATGATTCGATGGGCAAGTCGGAAATTGTTGTTCCGAGTCACAAGGAGTTGTGAGCCCGCGGCTAGCTGTATCCCTGAACCATTGAGGGTCACACAAGTAATGGATTTTTAATCCCCGTTGAGATAGTTAAATTTAAAGAGTTAAATTTAATGAACAAAGAAGTGGGACTTCTTATTTAAGAGTAGAGGGAGTAAGATTTCCTAAAATGACATAGGGATGAGCATTTTTGGAAACCACTGAATTCGGATTCAGAAAATTTATCTTGAATTTAAAAGATGCAGAAATGGTTTCTGTGCACATTGGTGAAATTGGTTTATCAATCTGAGTCACGATGAATTTTATATTAATTTCTGAACATGCGGGCTTTGCTTGTCAGGCTTGAACTTATGACTAATGGGCCCTAAGCTGTTAGCAGCCCATATTATAAATAAGTTATTGCAGTACAGAAATTACACAACAGAGGTCACAATTTTCGAAAACCCTAGCTGTGTTTTTAAAAAGGTGGCCCCCCCCCCTTCTCCTCTCTCTGCTCGGAAAAATCCAGCCTGTGAATTTTGAATTTGCAGTCTGGTTTAACGGATCAAATTCGTTAATTCTCTTCGTAGAAACTTCTGATAGATTTTCTAGTGCAATCTATCAGAGGGATTAAACTTCTGTTCGTGGACCTGATTGAAGAATTGTTCGTCCATCAGTTCCTGGGATATACAACAAGAGCAGAGTAATCTGTTGGTGTCCATAATCTCGTTTCGAGATTGGAGGTAAAAATTTAATTGTTATTTAATTTTTACATGCACAATTTAATCGTAAAGTTTTGATACCCATGATATGGAATCGTTTCATATAAAATTTTTAAAACTTCCGCTGCACCGGGTATCAATTCTGATTGATCTGATCACCGTTCTCCAACAAATAAAACTTACAACAAATCAACCGAAAAAATACAACGACCCTAAAACCCAAGGTGAAATATATAGTTTTTACAACCCCATCAAAAACAGTACTGAAATACCCTCCACCTAAGACTGGAAACAATCACGATCCATAGAACCGTTGCAACCTTGATAGTCGTGTTTTGTTTGCATGTTTTAATGTTATTTTGTGAGTAGTTTGCATTCATTTATTTGTGTTTGTTCATGTTTTATCTTAGTTTTATCTTTTGCATGCATTTACATTCATAACATACTCTCGGATTTAATGTGTAGGGAATTTCAAGTTGAAGAA
Source organism: Henckelia pumila (assembly GCF_033568475.1). NCBI lineage: Eukaryota > Viridiplantae > Streptophyta > Magnoliopsida > Lamiales > Gesneriaceae > Henckelia > Henckelia pumila. The sequence goes on from NC_133120.1 coordinate 145,041,498, forward strand.
AGGAAGGCAGAATGTTGCCCTTTTTTCGAAGTCAAGAACATAAGTTAATGTTCTTGAACTCAAACATCCACTACAATAGTACCACATTGAAACGAATTATATATATGATATGTACCACATTTGAGGAACTATAATACCACATCATTGCAATTTGTGTACCGCAATCGTTAGTATTCTATACCACAAAAAAGATATAATAGTACCACAAATAAAACATGATAGTTAGGAAGAAAGTGAATTTGGGGCATCACTATTCAGCAGGAGAAAAATTAACAAATATAAGCTACTCATTAAAAACTATAAATTTAAAAATTTTATTTTAAAAAATATTATCAAAATTTGGGGAAAAATAAAATATTTTTAATATTCAAATTAATATTATTATTTTACCGTTTTATATTTATATGTAAATTACAATGTATCTTTCGGTCATTAAAGACAAATTTTTTATATTCAAAAATTTTAGTATAAACTAAATATTATGTTTTTAATGTTAAAAACTAAATACTAAAACTAATTTATATTTATTTTGTTTTTAATTTGAAAATTATTAAAATATAAAGATGTTCGCGCGAACATCAAGTCAACATCTAGTCAAGAACATCAGTTAATGTTCTTAAAACGATGTCGTTTAGTATATTGCCCTTTTTTCGAAGTCAGGAACATATGTTAATGTTCTTAAACTCAAACATCCACTACAATAGTACCACATTGAAACAAATTATATATATGATATGTACCACATTTGAGGACTATAATACCACATGATTGCAATTTGTGTATCGAAATCGTTACTATTTGACCGCGTTAATCGGTGTGAATAAATTCAACTGGCAAGCGTACCAGGTCAAGTAATAATATAGTGGACAAAGGTCCAAGTGTCGAACCCGCAGGGACTGTATAAAAATTATTACCAAAATCTATTTATTTCTACTTAATCTAGACTAATGAAAAAGGATGATTTCAAATTTTAAACTAATGAATAAAATTGCAAATAAAATTAAATTAAATAAAAAAGCAGCAGAAAACTTTGGATTACTTAAAATTTGGGAAAAGTTCGATCAAGGACACACGTAGATACCAGACAATTCATGCAACAAGCAATCGATCTAAGATATCAGACTTAATCTTAATTTACGGAAATTTTCCTAATTTGTTCGAAGGACTATTTCTAGAACAATCAAACCTATTCAAATATTGATGAACTAATATTTCGTAATTCTAATCAAATTTGAATGCATAAATTGCTGTGAAAATTCAGTAAAAACCTAAACCGCATAATGAAACCGAATTCTATTTCTAGTCAGTTTTACACTATGTTGATTATCGAAGTGATCAAAATCGAGACCTCCTCTGTCGACTTGGAATCGATTAACAAGCAAACAAATAACTGGCCAAGAAATTTGGAAGACAAATATAAATTCGATAATTAATAAAATCAAATCAAGTCTAAAAATCTCAAATAAACAAACGAGTTTTCTACATAAATTGTCTGGCCCAATCACGTGGCCTTGATCGAAAAAAAAAACTACTCACAATTCATAATTCAAAACCAAGTTTTAATCATGAATTGACAAATAAAATAAAATAAAAGAGAAGAGAAAAAACTCCCAAGCCTGTGCCGTAGCCGCCTCTCGAAATCTCCTCTAAAATTCTGGAACCCTTGTAAAATAATAAAAATTCCTATTTATAGTGTTTGGAAAGCCTTAAAAATTAATTTCCTAGTTGAAATATAATTTTTGGAATTTTCTGGCCCGTCGACATGCGCGCGTGCGCCTTGGAGTCCTCGCGTGCGCGCAGTTATATAAAACAGTGACTCAAACTTCCTCTCTCGCGCGCGCGCAGTAGAAGCTCGCCCGCGCGCGTTCTTCTCACAAATCTCTGGAATTTTCTTCTGCGTGCGCGCGAGATAATGCCCTCGCGCGCGCGCGTTATTTATTTTCTGAACATGCGCGATAGCTTTCTCCTCAGCGCTATCGCGCTTGATCTCTTCTCTTCAGCACAACTTTACGCGCTATCGCGCTTCATTCCTCCTTGTTAGCGTTAGTTTTAGCTATTCCCATCTTCTCTTGCGCGTTAGCACTCCCTCATGCACCAATCACCTTGTTTTAAGCGCATTAGCACTCTTTCTACACCAAAATCAAGAGCTAACGCGCTACAACACTCACCATCAATGCAACATTCCAACTGCTCCGAGCGATGATTTTGAAAAATTCATATTTTAAGATCTAGCCGTCGGATTGACCTGAAATTTGAACAGCAGCTTCAAAACATCTTGAACTTTATTCGGAACGGTGGAGATCGGATTTGAATCTATCAAAAATTAAATTTGATTTTTCTATCAAGGCTGCTCTGTTATTCGCTCTTCAAAAATCTAGTTTCCTACAAAATTAACCGGGGAAGTGAAATACACACAGGAACTAAAACACATAAAAACACATAAAAATAATATGAATACACACAAAAATATATATAAAAATATTACAAACTAATGCATACAAACTGCACTTATCAACACCCTCATACCTAACTCTTGCTCGCCCTCGAGCAAGACATGCAAAAACAAAATGCAAACAAAAGCATAAGTAAGGACAAGTCATGAATGTGCACAGCCTCTGAGAAGTTCAATTACCAACAAAAATCACAGACATGCTCTCAACTTTTCATAATACACTTTCGGTTTTACGTAAACGTGTGTGTGTGAAATGTCATTCCAGTTTCATGCAACTTAGACCGAATTCGTCTCAAATCTGCTTAGCGACCTATGACAAATCAGTGCAAGTTTCACTTTTCAAGTGTCCATTCATTCCAACGATCTCTAGACATACCCACCTCCCTTGAGATAATGAATTACACACCTCCGGATTTTGCACCCGGTATTGCATTAGCCCCAATAATTACCCGCTGACTTAGCTATAACTGGCTAGGATACGAAAAATCATTCTATTTTTTCTTTCTAATCCCCTCGTCTATAGCCCGGATGGAGCATCAATCCCATTGAATCCGCATACTTAGCCTTAAATTTAATTTTTTTTTTTTTTTTTTTAGGATTTTAATCCTTTCAAGGCCCGGATGGAATTGTATATAAATTTTTTCTAGGTGCGCCCAAGATCATAAGTGTAAACTAGAGCCTCATCAAAATTCATAGAACACAATCAAGATCCACAAACCACCTATTGCCGTGCAATGGTCAAACAGACAAAAACTTCATCAAATCTTTTGTTACAGTCCACTGGTCTAACACAAGTGCTTAAAAATATTCACGGTTCAACCTACAGTTTCTCATGTCAAGCCAAGAGCAAAATTTTTCAAAAAAAAAAAACCACTTTTTTCAAATAAACTTCATCATCATTGGCTATTATGACTCATCTCACTCATGCAAGACTAAACAAACAACAAAACATAATGATATGCATGAATACAAACTATATGCAATAAACTATACCAAATGAATGCAAACAACAACACAAACAAAACTAATCTACCCCCATACTTATCCAAATCATTGCCCTCAATGCTTCAGAACAATAAACAGAATGCAAGACAAACAAAAACACAATGAAAACAAAAATAACACTCCCCTGGTTTTCGATGCATTCTCTTCCTTCTTGACAGTATCCTCTGGGATGGTATCAGCAGTCTAGATTATCGGCGGGCACGACCAACTGGCATGGGAAAGAAATAATAATCAAATAAAAACAAAAATAAAAACCAAAAACATAATAAAAAAAACAAAAACACTGGGTTGCCTCCCAGTCAGCGCTAAATTTATAGTCTATAGCCCGACTATACTCCTCTTTGAGTGGCGAAATTCAAGGTGGTTTATCCACCGTCTGTGAAAAACTCGAATCAGTCCTGCACTTGCATGCTACATCATTAAAGAACTTGTGCAAGGGATTAATTCCTGCAGACAACTGCACCTGCAGACATGCACCAACATCATGCATCTCATCAACCAAACGAATAGCAGAACAAGATTTTAAAATTGGGCTCTCAGTAGCCGACTTAGACATAGTAAAAACTACTTGTTCATCGTTCAATCTCAGAACCAACTCTCCCTTCTCAACATCAACTAGGGCTCTACTAGTAGCAAGAAAAGGACGCCCTAAAATCAGTGGAACCTCACAGCCCTCATCCATGTCAAGAATAACAAAATCTACAGGGTATATAAAGTGTTCTATCTTGACTAGGACATTCTCTACGATCCCTCTCGGATATTTAATAGAACCATCAGCAAATTTAAGAGAGATAGCAGCAGGTTCTATATTTTCAACTCCTAATTTTCGAGCAATAGAATAAGGCATTAAATTAATGCTCGACCCAAGATCACACAACACATTCTCAAAAGACAAACTTCCAATATGACAGGGTATAGAAAAACTCCCTGGATCCTGAGATTTTGTTGGAAGCTTCTTTTGAAACACCGCCGAGCACTCTTCCTTCATTGTGACTTGCGTAAGATCATTTAGCTTCTTTTTATTTTTCAGCAAGTCTTTCAGAAACTTTGCATATCTCGGCATCTGAGCTAAAGCATCTGCAAAAAGTATGTTAATATGCAGTTTCTTGAAAATTTCAAGAAACTTCTTAAATTGAGAATCAAATAATAGTTGCTTAGCTCTAAGAGGGAAAGGTAAAGTAGATAAATCAACATTTTTATTAACTTCAAATTTTGAAGTCTTACCTTTCTTACCTGTCGTGGAGGATTTTTCTGTACGCACCTCCTCTTTTTCTTCATCAATTTTCGGCCCTTCCACAGCCTTCTCGTCTTCCGGTTGCTTCTCAGACTGTTCAGATTGTGATCTCGTCACTACCATAATTGCATTCACGCTTTTGGGATTGAGCTCAGTGTTGCTCGGTAGAGATCCAGTAGGACGATTTGACAATTGGGAAGCAATTTGACCCATCTGACTTTCCAACCTCTGCATCATAGCTTCTTGATTTTGTAAACGAGCCTCAGTACCCGCCACATATTTCATCATTATTTCCTCGAAGCTCGACTTCTTCTCCTCTTGCTTGGACTGCCAGTTCTGATTATTATTGTTGTTGTAGGAGTTGTACGGCTGCCGTCCTTGATTTTCCATAAAATTTACAGCATCAACTTCAAACAACTGCTGATCCTCTTTCAGATTTCCTTGTGTTGGCGCTGTTTTCATGAGTGCCACTTGATGTGTTAGAGAGTCGATCTTAGCGTTTAGGGCCATCAAAGCATCGACCTCTAGAATTCCACCCTTCTTTTCCTTCTTTACATCCGGCCACCCAATATTACTCTCTGCCATGTTGCCAATGATCTCCCAAGCTTCAGCTGGCGTCTTCCTGAATAAGCATCCATTGGCTGCAGCATCCAGCATAGATCGAACCGATTGATCAGCTCCGTTGTAGAACGTCTGGGTCTGCTGGCTTTGAGTAAGATTATGCTGAGGACATGTCCTCAACATCTTTTTGAACCTGGTCCATGCCTCATGTAGAGATTCTCCCTCCTTTTGCTTGAAAGATATAATATCAGAGAATAACTTAGCCATCTTCGTAGGAGGGAAATATTTCTTTAGGAATTCTTGGACAAGCCTCGTCCAAGTAGTAATAGAACCAGTCGGCAGGTCATCAAGCCACTCCAAGGCTTCGCACTGTAGAGAGAATGGGAATAACCACAGTCTTACTGCATCAGAGGTTACCCCATTGACTTTGAAGGTGTCGCAGATCGACAGGAATCGCTCCAGATGAGCGTAAGGATCCTCAGTAGAAGTGCCTCCAAATCGTGCTTGAAGTTGGATCATCTGAATAGTTGAGGGTTTAAGCTCAAAGTTGTTCGCCTCAACAGCGGGGCGAACGATGCTGGATCCATAACCTTCAACCGGAGGCCTAATAAGATCCCAAACAGTGTGGTTGTCAACTTCTTCTGCCATTTCTTCCTCAGACTCAGAATCAAGTTCCAAATTAAGATCTTTCCTAGCTCTCCGAATCCTACTAAGCGTGCGTTTTATCTCCAAATCGAGTGGTAGGAGATTTTTGAATAGTCGAGATCGATGCATGCACTAGCAGATGAGTACCTGACAAACACAAATAAAATAAAATAAAAATTCAGAAAGCAGATAAATAAAAAAAAACAGTCTAATCTCAAGAGAAATAAAAATTTTGATATCAAAAAATCCCCGGCAACGGCGCCAAAAACTTGACCGCGTTAATCGGTGTGAATAAATTCAACTGGCAAACGTACCAGGTCAAGTAATAATATAGTGGACAAAGGTCCAAGTGTCGAACCCACAGGGACTGTATAAAAATGATTACCAAAATCTATTTATTTCTAATTAATCTAGACTAATGAAAAAGGATGATTTCAGATTTTAAACTAATGAATAAAATTGCAAATAAAATTAAATTAAATAAAAACGCAGCAAAAAAACTTTGGATTACTTAAAATTTGGGAAAAGTTCGATCAAGGACACACGTAGATACCAGACAATTCATGCAACAAGCAATCGATCTAAGATATCAGACTTAATCTTAATTTACGGGAATTTTCCTAATTTGTTCGAAGAACTATTTCTAGAACAATCAAACCTATTCAAATATTGATGAACTAATCTTTTGTAATTCTAATGAAATTTGAATGCATAAATTGCTGTGAAAATTCAGTAAAAACCTAAACCGCATAATGAAACCGAATTCTATTTCTAGTCAGTTTTACACTATGTTGATTAATTTTCTAGTTGAAATATAATTTTCGGAATTTTCTGGCCCGTCGACACGCGCGCGTATGCCTTGGAGTCCTCGCGCGCGTGCAGTTATATAAAACAGTGACTCAGACTTCCTCTCTCGCGCGCGCAGTAGAAGCTAGCCCGCGCGCGTTCTTATCACAAATCTCTGGAATTTTCTTCTGCGTGCGCGCGAGATAATGCCCTCGCGCGCGCGCGTTATTTATTTTCTGATCTGGAATTTTCTTCTGCGTGCGCGCGAGATAATGCCCTCGCGCGCGCGCGTTATTTATTTTCTGAACATGCGCGATAGCTTTCTCCTCAGCGCTATCGCGCTTGATCTCTTCTCTTCAGCACAACTCTACGCGCTATCGCGCTTCATTCCTCCTTGTTAGCGCTAGTTTTAGCTATTCCCATCTTCTCTTGCGCGTTAGCACTCCCTCATGCGCCAATCACCTTGTTTTAAGCGCGTTAGCACTCTTTCTACGCCAAAATCAAGAGCTAACGCGCTACAACACTCACCATCAGCGCAACATTCCAACTGCTCCGAGCGATGATTTTGAAAAACTCATATCTTAAGATCTAGCCGTCGGATTGACCTGAAATTTGAACAGCAGCTTCAAAACATCTTGAACTTTATTCTGAATGGTGAAGATCGGATTTGATCTCTCAAAAATTAAATTTGATTTTTCTATCAAGGCTGCTCTGTTATTCGCTCTTCAAAAATCTAATTTCCTACAAAATTAACCGGGGAAGTGAAATACACACAGGAACTAAAACACATAAAAACACATAAAAATAATATGAATGCACACAAAAATATATATAAAAATATTACAAACTAATGCATACAAACTGCACTTATCACTATTCTATACCACAAAAAAGATATGATAGTACCATAAATAAAACATGATAGTTAGGAAGAAAGTGAATTTGGGGCATCACTATTCAGCAAGAGAAAAATTAACAAATATAAGCTCCTCATTAAAAACTATAAATTTAAAAATTTTATTTTACAAAATATTATCAAAATTTGGGGAAAAATAAAATATTTTTAATATTCAAATTAATATTATTATTATACCATTTTATATTTATATGTAAATTACAATGTATCCTTCGGTCATTAAAGACAAATTTTTTATATTCTAAAATTTTAGTATAAACTAAATATTATGTTTTTAATGTTAAAAACTAAATACTAAAACTAATTTATATTTATTTTGTTTTTAATTTGAAAATTATTAAAATATAAATATGTTAACTATGATAAATAATATTTTACTTTAAATTAAAATTTTTGAAAGTTGCTATATTTTTTAATAAAATATTATGATTAAAATTAGAAACTAATTTTTTAACTTAAAATTTAAAACTATAGGATACAAAAATTTAGAACATCAAAACCACGCATTACTTGTTTTGAAATGTAGAAAATAACATATAAATTAATATTACCGTTGGGAGACGACGAGTGGTAGGGAAGAACGAAGAGGGCGGCTCGGTCAGATAAGAACAAAGATCCAGAATTTTGTTACTCCTTCAAAGTATTCGAATGGCCAAAATACGTATTTTAAAGCTCAAATTAAGCATTTTATTGGCCAATATAAGTACGTAAAATATACATCAAATATGTATTTTTTTAATGTAATAACAAAAAGTGAGATGAAGTGCATGAGTCATTTTGTGAATGGATACTTATCATATTGACAACTACTATCTACACTGGATGATCACGCATAAGTAATAAGAATGAAGACTGATAATTATAATATCATACTAATTATGAACGAATACTATTAACCATAAAGATGATTTTTTTGAATAAGTATTGGTATTGAGTATAATATAGTATTAATTATTACCATCTTCCTTGAAAATGCAAAGATCCAGTATTTTGTTACTCATTCATAGTATTCTTGATATTTTCTTCACATGGTGTCATTTAGTATATTGCACTTATTTTTAGAAGTCATGAACATTAGTTAATGTTCTTGATATTTTGTTGCGACGGTGTCGTTTCAAAAATTGCCTTAAATTTCAAATAGATGTTCGCGCGAACATCCTTTCAATTTCCTCGGAAGAAGACTTCGGAAAATTTAATTTAATTTGTTAAAAAGTTTAAATTGACAAAAAATAAAATTTGATCCGCGATAACCTAGATGTTCGCGCGAACATCAAGTCAACATCTAGTCAAGAACATCAATTAATGTTCTTAAAACGATGTTAAACTCAAAAATCCACTACTAGAACATTGAAACAAATTATATATATGATATGTACCACATTTGAGGAACTATAATACCACATCATTGCAATTGGTGTACCGAAATCGTTAGTATTCTATACCACAAAAAAGATATAATAGTACCACAAATAAAACATGATAGTTAGGAAGAAAGTGAATTTGGGACATCACTATTCAGCAGGAGAAAAATTAACAAATATAAGCTCCTCATTAAAAACTATAAATTTAAAAATTTTATTTTACTAAATATTATCAAAGTTTGGGGAAAAATAAAATATTTTTAATATTCAAATTAATATTATTATTTTACCGTTTTATATTTATATGTAAATTACAAGCTATCCTTCGGTCATTAAAGACAAATTTTTTATATTCTAAAATTTTAGTATAAACTAAATATTATGTTTTTAATGTTAAAAACTAAATACTAAAACTAATTTATATTTATTTTGTTTTTAATTTGAAAATTATTAAAATTTAAATATGTTAACTATGATAAATAATATTTTACTTTAAAGTAAAATTTTTGAAAGTTGCTATATTTTTTAATAAAATATTATGATTAAAATTAGAAACTAAGTTTATAACTTAAAATTTAAAACTATGGGATACAAAAATTTAGAACGTCAAAACCACGCATTACTTGTTTTGAAATGTAGAAAATAACATATAAATTAATATTACCATTGGGAGACGACGAGTGGTAGGGAAAGAACGAAGAGGGCGGCTCGGTCAGATAAGAACAAAGATCCAGAATTTTGTTACTCCTTCAGAGTATTCGAATGGCCAAAATACGTATTTTAAAGCTCAAATTAAGCATTTTATTGGCCAATATAAGTACGTAAAATATACATCTAAATATGTATATTTTAATGTAAAAACAAAAAGTGAGATGAAGTGCATGAGTCATTTTGTGAATGGATACTTATCAACTTGACAACTACTATCTAAACTGGATGATCACGCATAAGTAATAGGAATGAATACTGATAATTATAATATCATACTAATTATGAACGAATACTATTAACCATAAAGATGATTTTTTTGAATAAGTATTGGTATTGAGTATAATATAGTATTAATTATTACCATTTTCCTTGAAAATGCAAAGATCCAGTATTTTGTTACTCATTCATAGTATTCTTGATATTTTCTTCAGATGGTGTCGTTTAGTATATTGCTTTTATTTTTAGAAGTCATGAACATAAGTTAATGTTCTTGATATTTTGTTGCGACGGTGTCATTTCAAAAATTGCCTTAAATTTCAAATAGATGTTCGCGCGAACATCCAATTTCCTCGGAAGAAGACTTCGGAAAATTTAATTTAATTGGTTAAAAAGTTTAAATTGACAAAAAATAAAATTTGATCCGCGATAACCTAGATGTTCGCGCGAACATCTAGTATCTAGTCAATAACATCAGTTAATGTTCTTAAAACGATGTCGTTTAGTATATTGCTCTTTTTTCGAAGTCAAAACATAAGTTAATGTTCTTAAACTAAAACATCCACTTCAATAGTACCACATTGAAACAAATTATATATATGATATGTACCATATTTGAGGAACTATAATACCACATCATTGCAATTTGTGTACCGAAATCGTTAGTATTCTATACCACAAAAAAGATATAATAGTACCACAAATAAAACATGATAGTTAGAAAGAAAGTGAATTTGGGGCATCACTATTCAGCAGGAGAAAAATTAACAAATATAAGCTCCTCATTAAAAACTATAAATTTAAAAATTTTATTTTACAAAATATTATCAAAATTTGGGAAAAAATAAAATATTTTTAATATTCAAATTAATATTATTATTTTACCGTTTAATATTTATATGTAAATTATAATGTATCCTTCGGTCATTAAAGACAAATTTTTTATATTCAAAAATTTTGGTATAAACTAAATATTATGTTTTTAATGTTAAAAACTAAATACTAAAACTAATTTATATTTATTTTGTTTTTAATTTGAAAATTATTAAAATATAAGGATGTTCGCGCGAACATCAAGTCAATATCTAGTCAAGAACATCAGTTAATGTTCTTAAAACGATGTCGTTTAGTATATTGCCCTTTTTTCGAAGTCAGGAACATATGTTAATGTTCTTAAACTCAAACATCCACTCCAATAGTACAATATTGAAACAAATTATATATATGATATGTACCACATTTGAGGAACTATAATACCACATCATTGCAAATTGTGTATTGAAATCGTTACTATTCTATACCACAAAAATGTAAGAGTGGGTGCCCAGTGAGCCAACTGTGTGGCTATGGGCTTTGATGACTCTTTGTATAAACAATCTTTTGTTTAATATTATTTACACTTTTATGGCAATGACTTTATATTACTTCATATTGTTATATTGTGATATACTATTGTTGTTTTGATAAAGACCTTGAATATACTATAGTGTATGTAAGATGTGGTAGAACATGGAGATGTCTATCATGAAATACATCTTATAGTCACTGTATATTCTAAAAACCGTTCCTAGTCGATTGAGCCGTCCGATAATAAGGATAAGGATCGCTCGAGTTTGAGACTAGCATTTGCGATGCGGAGTACCACGTTTCATTGGTAGGGAACATGGAGATGTTCGAAGCATGCAAATGGATATTCATAGGATGAATAATCGAACTACCCTATCCGGACTTTCCAAGTGGTTATCACTTATCGAGTGGATAAAGTCCGCGGTTTTGGTTGTACACCATTAGTCCTTACGACTTGAAACATCATGGAGACTCTATATGCTAGTACTGTGCTTTGACTCGTTTACCGACTCTGAGGGGGTCATCAGGTGTCGAGATTGGGTACAGTTACGACACATATAGGAGTCAATGCATTGTTGTCAAGGATTCACCACATACTTGCGAGTGTGGATATCCTATGCGATCTGAGGAGATATTAGTGTGACAAATCTCTGGCCAGGGTACTTGATGTGATTTAAGAAATGGTTTCTTAGTAGCACATGCGATGTCACTAATTTGATCTTCAAGATGCATTGCATAGTTATCGAATCTTGAGCGACTCTCGATATACCAATGGTTGTTGATTCGATCGGGATATATGGATGAAGGGACCGTACTGTACGCTAACCAAAATCTACTGGTTCTTGTAGGCACTATCAGTGATACCTAGGGAATCATGGGGCGATGTTGCTAGGCGCTTTACCATGATTCGTTGGGCAAGTCGGAAAGTGTTGTTCCGAGTCACAAGGAGTTGTGAGCCCACGGCTAGCTGTATCCCTGAACCATTGAGGGTCACACAGTGTAATGGAGTTTTAATCCCCGTTGAGATAGTTAAATTTAAAGAGTTAAATTTAATGAACTAAGGAGTTGGACTTCTTAATTAAGAGTAAGGGAGTAGGGTTTCCTAAAATGACATAGGGATGGACATTTTTGGAAACCACTGAATTCGGATTCAGGAAAATTTATTTTGACTTTAAAACGTGCAGAAATGGTTGCTGTGCACATTGGTGAAATCGTTTCATCAATCGGAGTCACGATGAATTTTATATTAATTTCTGAACGAGCGGGCTTTGCTTGTCAGGCCCCAGCTTATGATTAATGGGCCCTAAGGTGTTAGTGGCCTGCATTATAAATAAGTTATTTCAGTACAGAAATTACACACAACAGGTCATAATTTTTGAGAGCAAAAATCGAAAACCCTAGTTCCTCTCAAAGATTGTTTCGGCCGAACCCTCCCCATACTCTGCCCGAGATTTTCCGGTCTGTGATTTTGAATCGCAGTAAGGAATAACGAATCAGATTCGTTTATTCTCTTCGCAGAAAACTTCTGATAGATTTTCTAGTGCAATCTATCAGAGGGATTAAACCTCTGTTCGTGGACCTGATTGAAGGAGTTCATCGGTTCCAGGGAGAGACAACAAGAGCAGATAAAATCTGTTGGTGTCCAGTAATCTCGTTGCGAGATTGAAGGTAAAATTTAATAATTGTTATTTGAATTTTACACACACAATAATTTAATCGTTGAATGGTTGATACCCACACCATGGAATTGTTCCATGATAAAAATTTTAAACTTCCGCTGCACCGGGTATCAATCGTGATTGATCTGACCGCCAGTTTTTACAACAGTGGTATCAGAGCCAGGTTGCTCAGATCAAACGATTAAATTAATCGATTGTACAAAATTTTTGAATCTCGGTTTTTGGAAAACAAAATAAATATTTTTAAATAAAAAAAATTTTTTTTCCGGGGCAAAACCCGGGCAGCGATTGGATCGCTGCTCGGTGGGGCAGCAATTGTTGCTGCCCCGGGCGGCGCACGGCGCCGCACAAAGGGGGCGCATGGCGCCGCCCAGGACGGCGACCGTCGCCGCCCAGGGGCGGCGCTCGGCGCCACCCAGCGGCGGCGCCAGGCGCCGCCAGGGCAGCAATTGTTGCTGCCCTAAGGGGGCAGCCGGGCTGCCCCCGGCCCGCGCCCCGGGTGCGGGCCGGCCCGGGAGTGTCCCGGGCGGCCCGCGGGAAAAATTTTATTTTTATTTAAAAATTAATTTTAATGTGTTGAAATTTTATTTTTGGTCCGGTCAAAAATTGTTTTTGATTGGTTCACGAGATTTCGGATCGAATTGTTCGAGTCCGTAAAATTTAAAATTGATTTTTGGATAAATTTGAATTTTTGGAAAATTTTAATATTTTATCCTTAAATTGAATTTTGAAATCAATTATTTTTGGTACAATTGATGATAAGATATGATCTTATGATATATTAAGTAAAATATGATTTTATTTGTAAAATTTGATTTTATAGATAAAATATGATTTTATTTGATATAGAGATAAAATATGATTTTATATGTGAAATGAGATTTTATATATAAAATATGATTTTATCTTGTTTAAATTTGAATTGCCACTGCATGTTATCCAATAAATTAATTTTGAATTAAATGTTATTGGATAAGGATGATCGATTGCCATGACCAATTTTGTAGGTGTATGTTAGGAATTTACATTTTGTTTTTATTGTTGTTGGTTTTATTAATGGGCCTGGTTTATGGCCCGATATGAATGTCATATGTAATAAAAGTGGGCTTGGTTTATAGCCCGTTCCCACCCCTAAAAATGTATCCCCTACTTGTCATTGTTATTTATTGTAAATACATTAGATTTAGTGGGAGATCAAGATTTGAAGACGGTGGGCCCAGGAGACAATAAAGACTGAAGAAATGTAAATTGGAAGCACATGTAATAGGATTGCATTGCATACTGCATATTACCTAGGATTGGACTAAGACCCGTGATTGGCAACCACGGGTCAATTAGAAATGGAATCGATCATCCTATATAATATTTGATATTATGATTGTATGCATGTTTAGACATAAATTGCGTGAATCCGGCAAGCATGCAATAAAATGAATATGATGAGACAAATATTTTTTCCCTCATTTTAAATATGATTTAAAATTTATATCAAGATAAATAAAGGAAATTTAAATTTGTTTAAATGTTCCCACCTTCCATCAACGGTCAATGTATGTGACGCTACCCGCGGATACGGTCCGGCTCATATTATTGGGGGGGCCCGTCCGTCGGAAAGCTGTACATTGGATCGACAAATGTTGTAAGTTGGGTGGAACTCCCATGGGATCGGCTCATATTATTGGGGGATCCACATGGCGACCGTCCATCACAACTTAATATTGATGGGTCATCTTGACATGTCACTTTAAACGGCGTCATATTATTGGGCCCTTATTGGACATGAGGTAAACACATGGGGGTTGCTTTGGAAGCAATTGGGCTCTACCTTTTGAGAATTATGGTTGGCTGATATTATTCGGGACCATAAGTTTGTCAATTGGACTCCATGTTCTCACTAAGGAAAAAGTTTCCCGTTTTCACTAGAGGGTGGTGAAATCGTTAAAATAGTGGGAGTGAGATTCATAAAATTAAATTCGCCTATTTTATGTCTTAGTAAATTGTTAAACAATCATTGATATATGTCTGTTTTTCTTTTCAGTATTTCATACAATGAATTCGCGAAATCCATTATTCTCGATCCTCGAACAAAACAAGTTGACTGGCGCCAACAATACGGAATGGTTCCGGAAGTTGAAGATTGTCTTAACTTCGGAGAAAATGCTCTACGTGTTAGAGAAAGCACCTCCGAAGGAAGCACCAGCTGACATAAGTCCGGAGGAATTGGCCAAACTTGATGCATGGTGTGACCATGACATCAAGACCAAATGCTATATGCAAGCCTCGATGTCTGATGAACTCCAGAGGCGATTTGAGGACACGGTGAATGCTGCTGACATTCATACGCAACTCAAGGAACTTTTTGGGGCTCAGTCGAGGGCTGAAAGGTTCGCTACTGTTAAGGAGTTGATGACGTGCCGCATGCGTGAAGGGACTTCGGTCCGTGATCATGGGGTACGAGTGATTTGGCTCATACAGAAGTTGGCGACCCTAGATTTGGTGTTGGAGCATGAACTCAATGTGGATTTATTGCTTCTGTCTCTTCCTTCTTCATTTGATGGATTTGTGATAAATTTTAATATGAACAAGATAGAGGCCACCCTTGAAGAGATGGTCAATATGCTCGTTACATATGAATCCACACTTAAGAAGGATAAGCCAGCTTTCTTGGTGGGCTCCTCATCTTCTGCTAAGAAGGGGCCAAGTATGAAGGGCAAGAAACGTTCTACCCCACCCAAGAAAGTCGAGCCCGAGAAGAAGCAAAAGACAAAGGCTTCAAACAATGGAAAATCCAAGGATGTTTGCCATTACTGCAAGAAGCCGGGTCATTGGAAGCGCAACTGCAAGGAATATCTTGAGCAGTTGGGAACTGCAAAGGGTATGTTCTATATTGAAATAAACATGTCACTTAATACAACTTCTTGGGTATTGGATACCGGATGTGGATCTCACATTTGCAATGATTTGCAGGTGATGACAAGAAGTCGCAGGCTTAGAATGGGTGAGACCCAGCTGAGGCTCGGGAATGGTTCCAGAGTTGAAGCTACGGCCATTGGAGATGTTTGTTTGACTTTGCAGAACGGTTTTAAATTATTGTTAAGAGATGTTTTATTTGTGCCAGATTTAATTAAAAACATTATTTCTATTTCTATGCTTGATAGAGATGGTTATTCTTGCAATTTTGTGAATGGGATTTGCAATATTTACAAGAATGAATGTTTAATTGGAAATGGACAACTTGAAAACGATCTATACAACTTAAAACTAAAAGACGTTCCAATGAATTATGTTGATAAACCGGCGACAACAAACAAAAGGAAAATCGATAGTCAAAACCCGGCAAACCTTTGGCATGCTAGGCTAGGTCATATTTCCTCAAGGAGGATGAACAAGCTAGTGGGAGAGGGCATGTTTGATATGTCTGATATTAATTCTCTACCTACTTGTGAATCCTGCCTAAAAGGAAAAATGACTAAATCTCCTTTTAAGGGGAAACCTGAGCGTAGTCAGAATCTGTTGGATTTGATCCACACAGATGTTTGTGGTCCATTTAGAGTAGGGACTCAACATGGCCACACCTACTTCATTACCTTTACTGATGATTATTCAAGGTATGGGTATTTATATTTAATGAAATATAAGTCTGAAGCATTTGAAAAGTTCAAAGAATTCAAGGCTGAAGTAGAAAACAAGCTAGGTAAAAGTATTAAAGCACTTCGATCGGATCGAGGTGGAGAATACTTGAGTACCGAGTTTTTGGACTATCTGAAAGAGAATGGGATTCTCTCTCAGTGGACTCCTCCTATGACACCACAGCTTAATGGTGTATCGGAGCGTCGTAATCGAACTTTGTTGGACATGGTTCGATCTATGATGAGCTTCACTGAGCTTCCACCTTCGTTTTGGGGCTATGCGCTTGAAACGGCGGTATTGTTGTTGAACAACGTCCACACTAAAGCAGTGGACAAAACACCATACGAGTTATGGAATGGCAAAGCTCCTAAGTATTCGTACTTGAGGATTTGGGGATGTCCTGCTTACGTGAAGCGGACAGTGGGAGATAAGTTGGATAGTCGATCCAGCTTATGTTATTTTGTAGGGTATCCGAAGAATTCAATCGGATATTATTTCTATTATCCTGCTGAAACAAAGGTGTTTGTTTCTAGGAATGCCACCTTCTTGGAGAAGGAATTCTTATTGGATAAGAAAGGCGAAATGATGGAACTCGAAGAAGTTCGAGAAGAACCCGAAATACAAAATAACGATCCTACACCTCAGGAACCATTGCTGGACACGCCTGCACCTAGAAGATCCGAAAGGACTTCTAGACCTCCAGTTCGATATGGTCTTCTTCTTGAAGGGGATCAAGATGAGCCCGACATTGGATGTGATCCAAGAAACTTCAAGGAAGCAATTTCTGATGCGGATTCGAATTTATGGCTTGAAGCTATGCAGTCAGAATTGGATTCGATGCATACAAACCAAGTTTGGTCTTTAGTAGATTCTCCCGATGGAATTGTTCCGATAGGGTGTAAATGGATCTACAAAAGAAAGCTTGGGCCTGATGGTAAGGTATTGACCTACAAGGCGCGATTGGTGGCGAAAGGTTATACTCAAAGGCAAGGAGTTGACTATGATGAAACCTTTTCACCAGTTGCAATGTTCAAGTCCATAAGAATCCTGATTGCCATAGCTGCATGGTATGACTATGAGATATGGCAAATGGATGTGAAGACTGCTTTTCTTAATGGAGACATTAAGGAGGAAATCTATATGAAGCAGCCTGAGGGGTACACATCCATGGGAAGCGAGCATAAGGTATGCAAGCTTCAGAGATCAATTTATGGTCTAAAACAAGCATCAAGAAGTTGGAACCAGAAATTTGATGAAACAATAAAAGATTTTGGTTTCATCAAGAACCCGGAGGAACCTTGCGTGTACAAGAAAGTAGTTAAGGATGCGGTGACATTCTTAGTACTTTATGTTGATGACATCCTACTCATTGGGAATGATGTAGGGATGTTGCAGTCAACAAAGATATGGTTATCAGGTAGATTTTCGATGAAGGATTTGGGAGAGGCATCCTACATTCTTGGGATACAGATCTATAGAGATAGGTCTAAGAGAATGATAGGACTCACTCAATCAACCTACATCGATACCATATTGAAACGGTTTTCAATGGATGGGTCCAAAAGAGGACATCTACCCATGTGTCATGGAGTTTCTCTATCCAAGTCTATGTGTCCCAAGACTGATGAAGAGATAGAGAATATGACACATGTACCATATGCGTCAGCTATAGGTAGTATCATGTATGGGATGATATCTACCAGACCGGATGTAGCATTTGCTCTGAGTGTCACGAGCAGATATCAGTCTAATCCTGGTCAAATGCATTGGAAAGCCGTGAAGGACATTCTTAAGTACTTGCGAAGGACTAAGAATATGTTCATGGTTTATGGAGGACGAGAACTCAAATTGGAAGGCTATACCGACTCTAGCTTCCAAAGTGATGTGGATGACTCGAAGTCAACCTCTGGATTTGTGTTCATGCTCAATGGCGGTGCTGTCTCTTGGAAGAGTTCCAAGCAGGACACCACAGCGGATTCCACCACTGAGGCTGAATACATTGCAGCATCAGCTGCTGCTAAAGAGGCCGTTTGGATGAGGAAGTTCGTCCAAGAGTTGGGCGTCATTCCTGAATTTGTTGGTCCAGTCCCGGTGTACTGTGACAACACGGGTGCCGTTGCTCAAGCAAAGGAACCAAGGTCTCATCAAAGATCCAAACACGTACTGAGGAAATACCACATAATCCGGGAGATTGTGGAAAGAGGAGACATCATTGTCGAACGAGTGGCCTCTGCAGACAATATCGCCGATCCGCTTACTAAGCCTTTGCCAGGACCATTGTTTGACAAACATCGCGAAGCAATGGGTCTACGTAGTATGACTAGTTGGCTATAGGGCAAGTGGGAGATTGTAAGAGTGGGTGCCCAGTGAGCCAACTGTGTGGCTATGGGCTTTGATGACTCTTTGTATAAACAATCTTTTGTTTAATATTATTTACACTTTTTTGGCAATGACTTTATATTACTTCATATTGTTATATTGTGATATACTATTGTTGTTTTGATAAAGACCTTGAATATACTATAGTGTATGTAAGATGTGGTAGAACATGGAGATGTCTATCATGAAATACATCTTATAGTCACTGTATATTCTAAAAACCGTTCCTAGTCGATTGAGCCGTCCGATAATAAGGATAAGGATCGCTCGAGTTTGAGACTAGCATTTGCGATGCGGAGTACCACGTTTCATTGGTAGGGAACATGGAGATGTTCGAAGCATGCAAATGGATATTCATAGGATGAATAATCGAACTACCCTATCCGGACTTTCCAAGTGGTTATCACTTATCGAGTGGATAAAGTCCGCGGTTTTGGTTGTACACCATTAGTCCTTACGACTTGAAACATCATGGAGACTCTATATGCTAGTACTGTGCTTTGACTCGTTTACCGACTCTGAGGGGGTCATCAGGTGTCGAGATTGGGTACAGTTACGACACATATAGGAGTCAATGCATTGTTGTCAAGGATTCACCACATACTTGCGAGTGTGGATATCCTATGCGATCTGAGGAGATATTAGTGTGACAAATCTCTGGCCAGAGTACTTGATGTGATTTAAGAAATGGTTTCTTAGTAGCACATGCGATGTCACTAATTTGATCTTCAAGATGCATTGCATAGTTATCGAATCTTGAGCGACTCTCGATATACCAATGGTTGTTGATTCGATCGGGATATATGGATGAAGGGACCGTACTGTACGCTAACCAAAATCTACTGGTTCTTGTAGGCACTATCAGTGATACCTAGGGAATCATGGGGCGATGTTGCTAGGCGCTTTACCATGATTCGTTGGGCAAGTCGGAAAGTGTTGTTCCGAGTCACAAGGAGTTGTGAGCCCACGGCTAGCTGTATCCCTGAACCATTGAGGGTCACACAGTGTAATGGAGTTTTAATCCCCGTTGAGATAGTTAAATTTAAAGAGTTAAATTTAATGAACTAAGGAGTTGGACTTCTTAATTAAGAGTAAGGGAGTAGGGTTTCCTAAAATGACATAGGGATGGACATTTTTGGAAACCACTGAATTCGGATTCAGGAAAATTTAT
Source organism: Henckelia pumila (assembly GCF_033568475.1). Taxonomy (NCBI): domain Eukaryota; kingdom Viridiplantae; phylum Streptophyta; class Magnoliopsida; order Lamiales; family Gesneriaceae; genus Henckelia; species Henckelia pumila. The sequence continues at coordinate 145,061,591 of NC_133120.1, forward strand.
TTTGACTTTAAAACGTGCAGAAATGGTTTCTGTGCACATTGGTGAAATCGTTTCATCAATCGGAGTCACGATGAATTTTATATTAATTTCTGAACGAGCGGGCTTTGCTTGTCAGGCCCCAGCTTATGATTAATGGGCCCTAAGGTGTTAGTGGCCTGCATTATAAATAAGTTATTTCAGTACAGAAATTACACACAACAGGTCATAATTTTTGAGAGCAAAAATCGAAAACCCTAGTTCCTCTCAAAGATTGTTTCGGCCGAACCCTCCCCATACTCTGCCCGAGATTTTCCGGTCTGTGATTTTGAATCGCAGTAAGGAATAACGAATCAGATTCGTTTATTCTCTTCGCAGAAAACTTCTGATAGATTTTCTAGTGCAATCTATCAGAGGGATTAAACCTCTGTTCGTGGACCTGATTGAAGGAGTTCATCGGTTCCAGGGAGAGACAACAAGAGCAGATAAAATCTGTTGGTGTCCAGTAATCTCGTTGCGAGATTGAAGGTAAAATTTAATAATTGTTATTTGAATTTTACACACACAATAATTTAATCGTTGAATGGTTGATACCCACACCATGGAATTGTTCCATTATAAAAATTTTAAACTTCCGCTGCATCGGGTATCAATCGTGATTGATCTGACCGCCAGTTTTTACAACAAAAAAAGATATAATAGTACCACAAATAAAACATGATAGTTAGGAAGAAAGTGAATTTGGGGCATCACTATTCAGCAGGAGAAAAATTAACAAATATAAGCTCCTCATTAAAAACTATAAATTTAAAAATTTTATTTTACAAAATATTATCAAAATTTGGGGAAAAATAAAATATTTTTAATATTTAAATTAATATTATTATTTTACCGTTTTATATTTATATGTAAATTACAATGTATCCTTCGGTCATTAAAGACAAATTTTTTATATTCTAAAATTTTAGTATAAACTAAATATTATGTTTTTAATGTCAAAAACTAAATACTAAAACTAATTTATATTTATTTTGTTTTTAATTTGAAAATTATTTAAATATAAAGATGTTCGCGCGAACATCTAGTTAACATCTAGTCAAGAACATCAGTTAATGTTCTTAAAACGATGTCGTTTAGTATATTGCCTTTTTTCGAAGTCAGGAACATATGTTAATATTCTTAAACTCAAACATCCATTACAATAGTACACATTAAAACAAATTATATATATGATATGTACCACATTTGATAAACTATAATACCACATCATTGCAATTTGCGTACCAAAATCGTTACTATTCTATACCACAAAAAAGATATAATAGTACCACAAATAAAACATGATAGTTAGGAAGAAAGTGAATTTGGGGCTTCACTATTCAGCAGGAGAAAAATTAACAAATATAAGCTCCTCATTAAAAACTATAAATTTAAAAATTTTATTTTACAAAATATTATCAAAATTTGGGGAAAAATAAAATATTTTTAATATTCAAATTAATATTATTATTTTACCGTTTTATATTTATATGTAAATTACAATGTATCATTCGGTCATTAAAGACAATTTTTTATATTCTAAAATTTTAGTATAAACTAAATATTATGTTTTTAATGTTAAAAACTAAATACAAAAACAAATTTATATTTATTTTGTTTTTAATTTGAAAATTATTAAAATATAAGGATGTTCGCGCAAACATCTAGTCAATGTTTGAGTTCAAGAACATTAACTTTTGTTCTTGACTTCGAAAAAAGGGTAATATACTAAACAACATCGTTTTAAGAGCATTAACTGATTTTCTTTAGATGGTGTCGTTTAGTATATTGCACTTATTTTTAGAAGTCATGAACATAAGTTAATGTTCTTGATATTTTGTTGCGACGGTGTCGTTTCAAAAATTGCCTTAAATTTCAAATAGATGTTCGCGCAAACATCCCTTCAATTTCCTCGGAAGAAGACTTCGGAAAATTTAATTTAATTGGTTAAAAAGTTTAAATTGACAAAAAATAAAATTTGATCCACGATAACCTAGATGTTCGCGCGGACATCAAGTCAACATCTAGTCAAGAACATCAGTTAATGTTCTTAAAACGATGTTAAACTCAAACATCCACTACTAGTACCACATTGAAACAAATTATATATATGATATGTACCACATTTGAGGAACTATAATACCACATCATTGCAATTGGTGTACCGAAATCGTTACTATTTTATACCACAAAAAAGATATAATAGTACCACAAATAAAACATGATAGTTAGGAAGAAAGTGAATTTGGGGCATCACTATTCAGCATGAGAAAAATTAACAAATATAAGCTCCTCATTAAAAACTATAAATTTAAAAATTTTATTTTACAAAATATTATCAAAATTTGGGGAAAAATAAAATGTTTTTAATATTCAAATTAATATTATTATTTTACTTTTTTGTATTTATATGTAAATTACAAGCTATCCTTCGGTCATTAAAGACAAATTTTTTATATTCTAAAATTTTAGTATAAACTAAATATTATGTTATTAATGTTAAAAACTAAATACTAAAACTAATTTATATTTATTTTGTTTTTAATTTGAAAATTATTAAAATATAAATATGTTAACTATGATAAATAATATTTTACTTTAAAGTAAAATTTTTGAAAGTTGCTATATTTTTTAATAAAATATTATGATTAAAATTAGAAACTAATTTTTTAACTTAAAATTTAAAACTATGGGATACAAAAATTTAGAACGTCAAAACCACGCATTACTTGTTTTGAAATGTAGAAAATAACATATAAATTAATATTACCATTGGGAGACGACAAGTGGTAGGGAAAGATCGAAGAGGGCAGCTCGGTCAGATAAGAACAAAGATCCAGAATTTTGTTACTCCTTCAGAGTATTCGAATGGCCAAAATACGTATTTTAAAGCTCAAATTAAGCATTTTATTGGCCAATATAAGTACGTAAAATATACATCTAAATATGTATTTTTTAATGTAAAAACAAAAAGTGAGATGAAATAAATGAGTCATTTTGTGAATGGATACTTATCAACTTGACAACTACTATCTAAACTGGATGATCACGCATAAGTAATAGGAATGAAGACTGATAATTATAATATCATACTAATTATGAACGAATACTATTAACCATAAGGATGATTTTTTTGAATAAGTATTGGTATTGAGTATAATATAGTATTATTTATTACCATCTTCCTTGAAAATGCAAAGATCCAGTATTTTGTTACTCATTCATAGTATTCATGATATTTTCTTCAGATGGTGTCGTTTAGTATATTGCACTTATTTTCAGAAGTCATGAACATAAGTTAATGTTCTTGATATTTTGTTGCGACGGTGTCGTTTCAAAAATTGCCTTAAATTTCAAATAGATGTTCGCGCATTAATGTTCTTGATATTTTGTTGCGACGGTGTCGTTTCAAAAATTGCCTTAAATTTCAAATAGATGTTCGCGCGAACATCCTTTCGATTTTCTCGGAAGAAGACTTCGGAAAATTTAATTTAATTGGTTAAAAAGTTTAAATTGACAAAAATTAAAATTTGATCCACGATAACCTAGATGTTCGCGCGAACATCTAGTCAACATCTAATCAAGAACATCAGTTAATGTTCTTAAAATGATGTCGTTTAGTATATTGCCCTCTTTTCGAAGTCAAAACATAAGTTAATGTTCTTGAACTTAAACATCCACTGCAATAGTACCACATTGAAACAAATTATATATATGATATGTACCATATTTGAGGAACTATAATACCACATCATTGCAATTGTGTACCGAAATCGTTAGTATTCTATACCATAAAAAAGATATAATAGTACCACAAATAAAACATGTTAGTTAGGAAGAAAGTGAATTTGGGGCATCACTATTCAGCAGGAGAAAAATTAACAAATATAAGCTCCTCATTAAAAACTATAAATTTAAAAATTTTATTTTACAAAATATTTTCAAAATTTGGGGAAAAATAAAATATTTTTAATATTCAAATTAATATTATTATTTTACCGTTTAATATTTATATGTAAATTACAATGTATCCTTCAGTCATTAAAGACAAATTTTTTATATTCTAAAATTTTATTATAAACTAAATATTATGTTTTTAATGTTAAAAACTAAATACTAAAACTAATTTATATTTATATTATTTTTAATTTGAAAATTATTAAAATATAAGGATGTTTGCGCGAACATCTAGTCAACATCTAGTCAAAAACATCAGTTAATGTTCTTAAAACGATGTCGTTTAGTATATTGCCCTTTTTTCGAAGTAAAAAAACAAAAGTTAATGTTCTTGAACTCAAACATCCACTACAATAGTACCACATTGAAACAAATTATATATATGATATGTACCACATTTGAGAAACTATAATACCACATCATTGCAATTTGTGTACCGAAATCGTAACTATTCTATACCACAAAAAAGATATAATAGTATCACAAATAAAAAATTATAGTTAGGTAGAAAGTGAATTTGGGGCATCACTATTCAGCAGGAGAAAAATTAACAAATATAAGCTCTTCATTAAAAACTATAAATTTAAAAATTTTATTTTACAAAATATTATCAAATTTGGGGAAAAATAAAATATTTTAAATATTCAAATTAATAATATTATTTTACCGTTTTATATTTATATATAAATTACAATGTATCCTTCGGTCATTAAAGACAAATTTTTTATATTCTAAAATTTTAGTATAAACTAAATATTATGTTTTTAATGTTAAAAACTAAATACTAAAACTAATTTATAAGCATTTTCAAGCTGGCGGTGACGGTAACTTTGGAAAATGCATCGGTAATGGCGACAACGACAGAGAGGGGGAAAGTGGCGTTGATGGCAAAGACGATAGAGACGACAATGGCGATGGCAAAGACATATTCAACGACAAAGGCGAAGATAAAATCAACGATAAAAACGATGTAGATTGTATCGAAGATGAACTTGCTTCAATGTCAGTAGTAGATGATTGCGAACAACGTTGCAATGACACATTACGACTAAAAAAGTTAGCAAACGACAGAAAAATAAAAAAAGACAAAAGACCGAAAATAAAAAAGAGGACAAATATATTAATGGAGAGAGATACCATTTTTTATTTTACTTCAACGGAACGGTGGTTTTATGTAGGAGAAATAAGATGTTCCCGCGAACATCATTTGCATTCAATTTAGAAATTGGAATACTCTGAATGAGTAACAAAATACTGGATCTTGGCATTTTCAAGAAAAATGGTAGTAATTAATACGATATTGTACTCAATACCAATCATATCGTAATCATATCGTCTCAAACTCAAACATCCACTACCTGAGATGAGGCTGATTCGATGCTGCCCTTCAAGGCACTGCCTTGAACGGCACATCTGTTGACACGTGGAAGTGGAGCCCGGTTCAAGAAATTTGTAATTTTTTTTTAACATAAAAAAAAATGGGATGAGCGCATGTATTTTTTTCTCCTTAACTCACCCTCTTTCCAACCCAACCATAGTTTAGGAAAACTTAGATCTGAAACAATTCTTCCCAATTTCCCCCGATTTCTTCTCGCCTCTTCTCATCAAACAATTTCCCCAATTTCTTCACTGCCACCGATCGAGTTCCACTTCAGATATAGAAAATGTTTATGAGCTGTTGCCGCCCAGATCTCCGCCACCGACTCCGACTTCCTTCACCCCTGACCGTGACACTGATTCCCGAGGCCAGGTTAAGTTAATACCCCCTCATATTTCCAGACATTTATTCATGAATACTTAAGGATAATCCACTTTTTTTAGCTTGTTATTGATCATCATGTCTTTGCTTGGTACTGTGTAATTTGTTTCTTCTATAAATGCTTTCAGTAGGTTTCATGTAATTTGTTTTTATCTGCCGCATATATGTTCTTCATTGTCAAATATATTGAATTATAATTATTGGCCTCACGTATCCTTCAAACAATATAGTTACCGCAGATCAGTTAAATAATTTCATTCTCCCTAGTCTTTAATCACAATTATAATTATAATTGTTTTGGGTTCTTATCCCGGTTGATCTTTTTCCAGTTTGTACTGATCATAGTTCTCGTTAGTAAAATGTGATATCTTTGTTGTCTATGTATTTCTCTTGTAGGCTAACATTCTAAAGTTTGTGAATTTGAAGAAAAATAATTTCTCGCAGGAATATGAGGATTCATAACCACAATATGAATGTGCTGACAAAAGTTATACAGGTATACAAATCTATTAAGAAATATGGTGCGAGAATAGTTATATATAATGTACAAGTATTAATTTATTTTGTACTATGTTAATTTAATTCAAAACTAAACCTTTGTGCGAGTTACAAATTGAACATTGTCTCTTTCCAAAGTTTAAATATGTGTGAGAGGCATGAAGTGCTTTTTTCTTTTTTTTACAAATTTACTGACATTTTTATTAAATAGTGACTGGTTATGTTTCAATTCTGTAATAAAATTTAATCTGAAATTGACTACCTATTTACTGGTGTAGTGTACATATACTAATGACATTTATGAGAATATTGCACTTATTTTCAGAAGTCATGAACATAAGTTAATGTTCTTGATATTTTGTTGCGACGCTGTCGTTTCAAAAATTGCCTTAAATTTCAAATAGATGTTCGCGCGAACATCCTTTCAATTTCCTCGGAAGAAGACTTCGGAAAATTTCCTATAATTTTAATTGGTTAAAAAGTTTAAATTGACAAAAAATAAAATTTGATCCGCGATAACCTAGATGTTCGCGCGAACATCTAGTCAACATCTAGTCAAGAACATCCGTTAATGTTCTTAAAACGATGTCGTTTAGTATATTGCCCTTTTTTCGAAGTCAAAACATAAGTTAATGTTCTTGAACTCAAACATCAACTACAATAGTACCACATTGAAACAAATTATATGTATGATATGTACCACATTTGAGGAACTATAATACCACATCATTGCAATTTGTGTACCGAAATCGTTAGTATTCTATACCACAACAAAGATATAATAGTACCACAAATAAAACATGATAGTTAGGAAGAAAGTGAATTTGGGGCATCACTATTCAGCAGGAGAAAAATTAACAAATATAAGCTCCTCATTAAAAACTATAAATTTAAAAATTTTATTTTACAAAATATTATCAAAATTTGGGGAAAAATAAAATATTTTTAATATTTAAATTAATATTATTATTTTACCGTTTTATATTTATATGTAAATTACAATGTATCCTTCGGTCATTAAAGACAAATTTTTTATATTCTAAAATTTTAGTATAAACTAAATATTATGTTTTTAATGTTAAAAACTAAACACTAAAACTAATTTATATTTATTTTGTTTTTAATTTGAAAATTATTAAAATATGACTATGTTCGCGCGAACATCTAGTCAACATCTAGCCAAGAACATCAGTTAATGTTCTTAAAACGATGTCGTTTAGTATATTGCCATTTTTTCGAAGTCAGGAACATATGTTAATGTTCTTAAATTCAAGCATCCACTACAATAGTACCAATTGAAACAAATTATATATATGATATGTACCACATTTGAGGAACTATAATACCACATAATTGCAATTTTTGTACCAAAATCGTTACTATTCTATACCACAAAAAAGATATAATAGTACCACAAATAAAACATGATAGTTAGGAAGAAAGTGAATTTGGGGCATCACTATTCAGCAGGAGAAAAATTAACAAATATAAGCTCCTCATTAAAAACTATAAATTTAAAAATTTTATTTTACAAAATGTTATTAAAATTTGGGGAAAAATAAAATATTTTTAATATTCAAATTAATATTATTATTTTACAGTTTTATATTTATATGTAAATTACAATGTATCCTTCGGTCATTAAAAACAAATTTTTTATATTCTAAAATTTTAGTATAAACTAAATATTATGTTTTTAATGTTAAAAACTAAATACTAAAACTAATTTATAAGCATTTTCCAGCTGGCGGTGACGGTAACTTTGGAAAATGCATCGGTAATGGCGACAACGACGGAGAGGGGGAAAGTGGCGTTGATGGCAAAGACGATAGAGACGACAATGGCGATGGCAAAGACATATTCAACGGCAAAGGCGAAGATAAAATCAACGATAATAACGATGTAGATCGTATCGAAGATGAACTTGCTTCAATGTTAGTAGTAGATGATTGCGAACAACGCTGCAATGACACATTACGACTAAAAAAGTTAGCAAACGACAGAAAAATAAAAAAAAACAAAAGACCGAAAATAAAAAAGAGGACAAATATATTAATCGAGAGAGATCCCGTTTTTTATTTTACTTCAACGGAGCGGTGGTTTTATGTATGAGAAATAAGATGTTCCCGCGAACATCATTTGCATTCAATTTAGACATTGGAATATTCGAATGAGTAACAAAATACTGGATCTTGGCATTTTCAAGAAAAATGGTAGTAATTAATACGATATTGTACTCAATACCAATCATATCGTAATCATATCGTCTCAAACTCAAACAATCCACTACCTGAGATGGGGCTGATTCGATGCTGCCCTTCAAGGCACTTCCTTGAACGGCACGGCACATCTGTTGACACGTGGAGGTGGAGCCCGGTTCAATAAATTTGTAATTTTTTTTAACATAATAAAAAATGGGATGAGCGCATGTATTTTTTTCTCCTTAACTCACCCTCTTTCCAACCCAACCATAGTTTAGGAAAACTTAGATCTGAAACAATTCTTCCCAATTTCCCCCGATTTCTTCTCGCCTCTTCTCATCAAACAATTTCCCCAATTTCTTCACTGCCACCGATCGAGTTCCACTTCAGATATAGAAAATGTTTATGAGCTGTTGCCGCCTAGATCTCCGCCACCGACTCCGACTTCCTTCACCCCTGACCGTGACACTGATTCCCGAGGCCAGGTTAAGTTAATACCCCCTCATATTTCCAGACATTTATTCATGAATACTTAAGGATAATCCACTTTTTTTAGCTTGTTATTGATCATCATGTCTTTGCTTGGTACTGTGTAATTTGTTTCTTCTATAAATGCTTTTAGTAGGTTTCATGTAATTTGTTTTTATCTGCCGCATATATGTTCTTCATTGTCAAATATATTGAATTATAATTATTGGCCTCACGTATCCTTCAAACAATATAGTTACCGCAGATCAGTTAAATAATTTCATTCTCCCTAATCTTTAATCACAATTATAATTATAATTGTTTGCTTCATCAGCTTTTGGGTTCTCGTTAGTAAAATGTGATATCTTGGTTGTCTATGTATTTCTTTTGCAGGCTAACATTCTAAAGTTTGTGAATTTGAAGAAAAATAATTTCTCGCAGGAATATGAGGATTCATAACCAATGTGCTGACAAAAGTTATACAGGTATACAAATCTATTAAGAAATATGGTGCGAGAATAGTTATATATAATGTACAAGTATTAATTTATTTTGTACTATGTTAATTTAATTCAAAACTAAACCTTTGTTCGAGTTACAAATTGAACATTGTCTCTTTCCAAAGTTTAAATATGTGTGAGAGGCATGAAGTGCTTTTTTTTTTTTACAAATTTACTGACATTTTTATTAAATAGTGACTTGTTATGTTTCAATTCTGTAATAAACTTTAATCTGAAATTGACTACCTATTTACTGGTGTAGTGTACATATACTAATGACATTTATGAGAATATTTCGATCAATTAAGGTTATATATCGATTACAAATTTACAAGCTAATAACTTTTGGGATTAATTATTAATAGTCCTTTAAGCTAGGATTTGATGTTTTTCTTTTAAGGTGCAAATACGATGTGTTTGGGATTAATTTGTATCCACAGATTTGGACACGATGTGTTCTGTATTAATTTATAACGAAATGCTTGTGATTACAGCCTTACATGCTTAAGTTTTGATGATTTTATTCTTCGATATCTCGACTGATTTGCTACTTACCCCAGTGTGTCCAAGGCAAAAAAGAAAATATAAAGACTCAAGGAAATGAAGTCTGAAAAAGTGCTGGATGTGTACTACAATAATCCAGAAAGGCAGAAATGCCTTCTAACATATACAAGAAACGCTCCTCCAACCATCTTACAGGTCGCCCACCAAAGTGCCCTTTGATCGAGGCTGAGACAGTCGGTTATATAGTGATTGACAGCTCCGACGAATCACCGCAGCATCCGTGAAAGTGAATGTGTTGGTTGCTGCCCTTTTGATGTTATTGTGTCGCCTATTTTACATGGACTGCGTGTTATACGCGTCCTTTACTTTGTCGTAATAGGTGTCCTTTATTTTGTCGTAATAGGTGTAACGACAGCTTCCAAAAGATTATGTATTGTAAGTGTCATACTTGTACTAATGACTAGATATCTGATATATACAAGTTTCTGTAATACTATTAAATCTGTTAGAATCACTTGTACATATGCTTCTGAACTTTCATCTATCTAAAAGATTTTTAGTGTGTATCTAGACAGGTTCAAGTAATGAGGTGCATATGATGAGTGTATAATGATATGCGTATAAGAAGCACTCGAACCAAACCAGATACAGTCCAAATGCTTTGAAGATATCAAAGACTCAACCTGTCCATATACATAATAAATTGAAACTTTGTTCTCCACATGTACGTAATATATTGAAACTTTGTCCAGATAAGAAGCACTCGAACCAGATACAGTCCAAATGCTTCATGATTGTGAAAAACAACAAAGGTTCGTAGCTACAGTAATTCACGAACATTAAATATTTAACAACCTATGCTTTTAAGGAATGACTTCTAAACACTTCAATTGACAAAGCAGTGCCAGATACATGGGATTTTGTAAATAACAACCCGAGTGATTACATTGAATTTTCTGATTTCAGGAAACAAACTTTGACATTTCATTTTGCCTTAAAATTAACATTAATTCAATGTAATATAAGCAATTCGTAGGCTCATGTTCGCACAGATGAACAAAACCAACCAACAATTGCAAAAGTTTGTTGATATCATAAGAAATTCAAGCATCCATACAATTATGCCCAACAAAACGGTACAAAAAAAACATCAGCATGTTAATACCACCACCCACATAAACGTTTGGATACAAACACCATTTGAATTTAGGGATTCAAGAGACTCTTGCTCAGGCTCAGCCTGCCATCCTCATCGGCATGCAGAGTTAGTTCCGGAATGGTTCGCAAAGTTTCCAAGACATTGTCCATAGCATTTTCCAGCCTAATAGCAGTTTCTTTCTTCAAATCTGATTAGTGGTGATTAGGATCGTCCAAATCTTCAAGAAAGGATCACGAAGATGCTACTCACAAGTAGCAACAGATTAAGCTCAGTAGACTTTTGTGATATGGCTGAAAAGAATTTGATTTCTATTGTGTTTCTTCCTTTTTCAACTTGGCTGAAATAAGACTTGTAGTATCTGTGGCCCACGCAACTATTTATCCAGACACAGTGGTGATCCTGATTCAATGAAACGTTGGAAGAGTTAATAACATCTGGGACGCATGAAACCACATATCCAAGTTATCCATACAAAAATTCTGTAGAACACACCCACCATTCTCAGAATACATCTTCGACAGACACGGCAATGATGAGCCCGAGGAGGTTTGTGAGCGGAACATTTCTCACAGCGTCTAGAATGCAGGCCCTAAAGCCATGAATCCATGAAGTAATCTATTTTCAACACAAATCCAAGAAAAGAAACGTAGCGCGTTTAAACTTAAGAAATTAAACTTAGAGATCTGTTTGCCCACATAAAACAAAATTAGTTTCTCTAAAAATCTATAACCTTAACTTAAATTATAGAAGACTTATACATTGTAATGCATACATTTTTAAATTAGACAAGTATTGTGGTAATGTAATACTCATGTTTGACTCAAGTTAACATTGATTAATTGATTTCTTTAATTTGGAGTAAACAATTTCAAATTCTTGAAAGTGAAGATAAAAAATTTAGTTTGATTGAGATTGTGATTCCAAAATATGTGTGCACAAACGTTGGCAAAAAAGACGAGATCTCTTTGAAGAAAAACAACAAATACACTACCTGATGCGAGAGCAAAAGCACACGCTGTGTTATAGAATCAAGAAAAAATTCCCAATATCGAATGAACAGAACCAAGCAATATATTACTTCCCAGAACACAGAACACACTTCACACTATTATAGCTTACCCACTTAGATCGATCACCAATCAATACAAGTAAGTTACCAAGCAATCACAAGATCAAAAAATAAGAACTAGCACCAGAAGATTTACGTGGTTCGATCTTTACAGATCTACATCCACGGGAGAGCAAGCCATCGATTTTATTACTCAATCAAGAACAAATCCCTCAAGTTCAATACACGCTGAATTCAGAAACTCATCACTATTAACTCAGAAACAAAAGATTGAATAAACAGATCATTATCTCGTGTCTCTATTATCCACTGATCTTGTTCTGCCCTTTTTCTTGTTCTCTCCTTTTGTTCTTCGAGCACTTGAATTTCTCCAGCTGGAAATCTCACGCTTGAGCCTACCGTTGTGATTGTTAGTTTGTTAAACAGTCTGGTAAATGCCTTTTATCTCTTTCTTGATGGGCTTCTTGATCCATGCTCGAGGCCCAAAAGGAAAAATAGATGAATCCTGTTAACTAAACTCCCAAGGTCCAATCTGATTTGAGACACTTGTATTACACGCTGGCTCTTAAAAAACATCAAGTCTTTCACAACCTGGAAAATTTGTAAAGAAACAAATTATGGTGAAGAAGAAGGATAGATAAAGCGATAAACTTCGATCCCGACAAGAAGGCATAAAATTACACTGAGATTGCGGGCCTTTTAGTGGACGTCGACGACACGGAGATGCGGCACGAGGACAAATTATGTTGGAGTGAGGGCCGGAAAGATGTCGGGCACGTCAGTGACGGCTGGAAATACGGAGTGCCGGTGAGTGGACGTTGACGGCGACGAGAAGCAACGCGAGATAATATGAATCTTGGGCGAAAGTGAAATTTGGGCGGCGAAGAGTAGTGAATTTTGACAGTGAATGAAGCGGGAAGATGTTTTAGTCTTTTGAACTTTTCAGGGTTAACCATGGTCAACGATTCCAAATTTTTTTAAAAAATAAGAAATTGTATATACCCCTCCACGTGTCAACAGATGTGCCGTTCAAGGCAGTGCCTTGAAGGGCAGCATCGAATTAGCCCTGAGATGGATTGACAACATCAAAATCAAACCGAAAAGATAAACAAGTATGTGATTTTGGCGGGACAACTCAAGAAGCTTCATTCTTGAGTTTCAAATCTTTGACTCGCGATGTCGTCTTATACCTTCTGGTTTTCTTAGTTCTGAACGTTTCAAATCTGAAACATAACATCAAAACATTCATATCTGTTAGGAATCAATCCAGAAATTTAATATTCGAGAATTCACCACACAAACGATCACACAACAAACAAGAACAATAATCCCAAAAAGCAGATGAATCCAACGCACACAGATCAAACACATCACTCACGCAAAAGCAAATAAACGACGCAAGCATTTACGTGGTTCGGCAATGCTACATCTAGGGGTGTGCAAATATTCGGTTAAACCAAAAAAACGACCGAATCGATAATATTTGGAAATTTGGTTCGGTCGGTTAGGTAATTCGGTTTTGAAAATATAAAAAATCGATTAAATCGGTTATATCGGTTCGGTTACGGTTTTCATTTTGCACAATTCGGTTTAACCGAAATATTACAACATATAGAATTAAGTATTTAATTAAGTATTAAGTTATATATGTGCTGATTTATATATTTTATTTATATCGAAAGGTGAATTGGATTTTTATTCAACCCTATAGAATTAAAAATTAGAATTGCTAGCTTTGATTGATCAGAAAAAGAACGACGAAGATTCTCTTTTTGCGTTCTATTAATCGGAAAAACAAGTAAAGTTTTCTTATAAGGAGCCACTAGAGAGGCTGAGAAGTGAGAAGGCAGAGCCACCATCGACGATCGCCCTTGTTCTTCCATGGGAGAACCTCAAAATTGGAGATTGATTTTTGAGATTGTAGATTTGTAGCAGACGGCAGACCATCGATTCAAAGATATCGAGTTCATTTATCCTCGGCTTCGATAGTCGAATCAAAGCAATCGAGTTCAATTTTCTTTATCCTAAGCTTCGGTCGGTTTAAGAGTTTGCTGGAGTTAGAGTTTCGATCGGCTTGAAGAGTTTGCTGCTCTGATAAGTGCTCGGTACTCCATGGCTTCGAAAATTTGAGAGACTGTGATTTTGCATCTATATTATATGTTGTGATTTTGGAATCTCATTTACTATATTGATCGAGATTCTAAATTTATCAAGTTATATTGTTCTTCGATTAGCATCAGCACTTTTATGTATATATATGTGTTTTATGATTTCAAATATTATCTGTATACGTGCTTTATGATTTCGAGAAAATTTGAGAGACGGTGATTTTGCATTGGTATTATATGTTGTGATTTCGTAATCTCATTTACTATCTTGATGGAGATTCTAAATTTATGAAGTTATATTGTTCTTCCATTGGCATCAGAACTTTTATGTATATGTGCTTTATGATTTCAAATATTACATGTTGTGATTTGGGAATCTCCACTATCTGCCTTGCTCAGTTACCCATTTGCATTTATTTGATTTCCCAAAGTTTGTACTATGTCTCCATTTTTCTTTATTTTTTCTTAAAGCAAAACCGAAACCGACCCGATCCAAAACCGACTTAATTGGGTAACCGACTAGTCGGGTACCCGAGGGTGTCGGTTCGGTTTCGGCTTGTGTAAAACACTACCCGACTAATTGGGTACTGGAACCGAATTACCCAAACCCCAAACTACCCAACCTGTGCCCACAGTGCGACCATTAAAACCCGACACCAGGATTTTTGTGGTGCAAAAAACAAAAGAAAACAAAACCACTGCCGAACAATTCAATGAGCGGCCACTAGAATAGTAAGATGACCAGATCGGTAGCTTCGATTTGAACCATGAATGAATAATTTCTATGCCCATTTCTGCCCGAACCGAGCCCTGATCCAGATGTGCTGATGTGCACATCTTTTCTGTGAGTTTCAGCGTCAATTTCTAGTCCATTCTTAGCTTTCTCGGTTTGGTTCAGTTCGTGTTTGAGCCAAGCCCATAAATTTCTGCTCATTTCAGCCGGGATTTCAGTTTCTCTGGCGAGCTTCGTCCACTCAACCACCATGGAATAGGTGCTATTCGGTTTCCAGCCTGGTCTAGCTCCGATTCTTGAAGGTTTTAGGCTAGTTAAGCTCGGTTCTAGTCTCTATTCTGGACTATGGTAGGCTGCCCGAAAGTAAGAAAATGGTCACTTGATTTATTTCAAATTTGTCGCTTTTATGTCGCTATATTTATTGTTGGATTATTGTAGGGTGTGCTAATGGAATCAATCAACAAAACCTGGGGATAATAAAATCCTCCAACTTTTGTACTGAGATAGTGAGTACACAAGTCCAACAGAAACTGCTGTTTGTAATCTGGCATCAATTATTGATAGCAGCGGAAGTTTAAAAATTTTATTTTTTGATATGGAACGATTCCATATCGTGGGTATCAAATCCAAACGATTAAAATCTTGCAAGTAAAAATAAAAATAAAAATTTAAATATTTTTACCTCTTCAAGCTAAGGCTTGATTATGGACTCCAACAGATTTAATCTGCTCTTGTTGTAAATCCCGGGAACCGATGACTCGCTCGATCAATCTCCGGAATCAGGTCCATGAATAGAAAATAGAAACCCTCTGATTGATTGCACTAGAAATCAATCAGATGTTTATCGTAGAGAATAAACAGATTTGATCTGTCAATTCAAAAAGTGACTTTTCAGAAAAAATCACAGACTGAATTTTCTCAAAAGGGAGAGAGGAGAATTCGAAATTCCCCTTATAATATAAAGTGTGATTTTCGAAAATTGCTTGATGAAAAAAATTGTGATTTTCGAAACCTACACACACATATATATATATATATATAATTTCTAGACTGGATTAAGTTATAACTCTATTAGGACACTAACTCCTTAGGGCCCATAGTCCATAACTTAAGCCCAACAAGCCAAGCCCATTATTATAGAAATTAATATAAAATTCATCATGACTCTGATTGATAAACCGATTTCACCAATGTGCACAGAAACCATTTCTGCACCTTTTAAAGTCAAGATAATTTTTCTGAATCCGAATTCAGTGATTTCTAAAAATGTCCATCTCTATGTCATTTTAAGAAATTTCACTCCCTTTAGTTAAGAAGTCCAACTTCTCTTTCATTAAATTTAACTCTTTAAATTTAACTATCTCAACGGGGTTTAGTAATCCATTACTTGTGTGACCCTCAATGGTTCAGGGATACAGCTAGTCATGGGCTCACAACACCTTGTGACTCGGAACAACAATTTTCGACTTACCCATCGAATCATGATAAGAGCGTTTAGCAACATCGCCCCATGATTCCCTAGGTATCACTGATAGTGCCTGCAAGAACCAGTAAGTTTTGGTTAGCGTACAGTACAGTCCCTTCATCCATATATCCCGATCGAATCAACAACCATTGGTACATCGAGAGTCGTTCGAGATTCGATAACTATGCAATGCATCTTGAAGATCAAATAATGACATCGCATGTGCTACTAGAAAACCAAGTAACCTAAAGCACATCGAGTACTCTGGCCAGAGATTTGTCACACTAATATCTCCTCAGATCGCATAGGATATCCACACTCGCAAGCGTGTGGTGAATCCTTGACAACAAAGCATTGACTCCTATATGTGTCGTAACTGTACCCAATCCCGACACCTGATGACCCCATAGAGTCGATAAATGAGTCAAAGTACAGTACTAGCATATAAAGTCTCAATGATGTTTCAAGTAGTAAGGACTAATGGTGTACAACCAAAACCGCGGACTTATCCACTCAAATAATAATAACCACTTGGAAAGTCCGAATGGGGTAGTTCGATCATTCATCATATGAATATCTATTTGCATGCTTTGAACATCTCCATGTTCATTACCAATGAAACGTGGTACTTGGCATCACAAATGCTAGTCTCAATCTCGAGCGATCCTTATCCTTATTAGCGGACGACTCAATTGACTAGGAACTGTTTAGAATATACAGTGACTATAAGATGTGTTTCATAATAGTGATCTCTCTTTATTCACTATCTCATCTTACTTACACTATAGTATATTCAAGGTCTTTATCAAAACAACAATAGTATTTCACAATATAACAATATAAAGAAAGATAAAGAAAATGCCATTAATTAATGTAAATTATATTAAACAAAGATTGTTTATACATAGAGTCATAAAAGCCCTTAGCCACAAGTTGGCTAACCGGGCACCCACTCTTTCAACGTCGATGGTTGAAGTTGGTGAAAGACTACGACTGTGTGATTAAATAATATCCGAGGAAGGCCAATGTGGTTGCTGATGCATTGAGCAGGAAGTCAGCAGGGTTGGCACACTTGACAGTTCAGAGACCGCTATTGTTGGAGATGCAGAAGTTTGACTTGGAGTTTGTGACTTGAGAGATATCAGTTAAGTTAGCTGCCTTGACTTTGCAGTTGACCTTGAGGGACAGAATTCGTGAGGGACAGCAGTCTGATGCACAGTTACTCACGTGGAGGCAGAGAGACGTGGAGAGGGACAATGGTTTGTATATAGTTGAGGATGGTATTGTACGATATCGAGGCAGACTTTGGGTTCCAGCTGATGATACACTGAGACAGGAGGTTATGACCAAAGCCCACCGATCTCCGTATTCTATCCACCCAGGGAGTACAAAGAAGTACAAATATTTACAACATTTGTACTGGTGGCCAGGTATGAAGCGTGATATTTTTAGATTTGTGAGTGAGTACCTCAAGTGTCAACAGGTGAAGGCAGAGCACCAGAGGCCAGCTGGGATGTTGAAGCCGCTTTCTATCTCATAGTGGAAATGTGAGCATATCAGCATGGATTTTGTTGTGGGATTGCCAAGGACAGTGCAGGGTTTTAACTCTATATGGGTCATAGTGGATCGTCCTACCAAATCAGCTCACTTATTGCCAGTTAAAACGACCAACATCATGAGTAAGTACGCTGAATTGTACTTGAAGGAGATTGTCAAGTTGCATGGTATCCCGGTGTCGATTGTCTCTGACAGAGATCCTCATTTCACGTCTGGTTTTTGAAATAGTTTGCATCATGCGTTAAGTACTAGGCTGAATTTCAGCATAATTTTTCACCCACAGACGGACGGACAGTCGGAGAGAGTGATTCAGACATTGGAAGACTTGCTGAGGGACTGTGTACTGGACTTTCGAGGGAGTTGGGATGTGAAGTTACCACTGATAGAGTTTGATAATAACGGCTATCAGGCTTCCATTCAGATGTCTCCCTACAAAGCATTGTATGGGAGGAAGTGCAGGACTCCGATTCACTGGGATGATGTTGGTGAAAGGGTTGAGATGGGACCAAAAATTGTGAGACAGACTGCTGAGATGGTTGTGCAGATTCGTCAATGCATGAGGACTGCTCAGAGTCGCCATAAGAGCTATGCTGACAGACGTAGGCATGATCTAGAGTTTGTAGTGGGAGATCACGTGTTCTTTAAGGTGGCTCCGATGAAAGGAGTGCTGAGATTCGGAAAGAAAGTGAAGTTGAGCCCTCATTACATCGGACCGTTTGAGATTCTGGAGCGAGTGGGGACTTTAGCCTACAGATTGGCATTATCGCCCCATCTTTCTGCAGTGCATAATTTCTTTCATGTTTCGATGCTTAGGAAGTACATGGCTAATCCGACGCATGTACTAGAGCTCGAACCCTTGCAGTTAGCGGGAGACTTGTCTTTTGTGGAGAGGCCGATACGTATCCTCGAGAGGCAAGAGAGGAAGTTAAGGAACCGAGTGATTCCCATGGTTAAAGTTCAGTGGCAGAACCATTCAGTGGAGGAATCTACATGGGAGTTGGAGGCCGATATGCAAGCCATATATCCGGATTTATTCGGTAAGTTGAATTTCGGGGACGAATTTCTTTTTAAGGAGGGTAGAATTGTAGTGCCCAGGAAATCCACTGAACGACCTGACCACATGCATTATATGAAATGTGATGTTTGAAATTATTTTGAGTTATTTTTAAGTTATTTTATGTGTTGGAAGTAAATTATATTTATTTCTAACGTCTGACGAATTTTGAGATTTTTAAAGTCATAGAGGACGGCGATTGGAGGCTTTCAAGTGAAGAGATACCCGGACATGATTTAAGGTAAAAGGTAGTATTTTAGTAATTTAAGATTTATTTAGCATGGTATATTTTTAATTTATTTAAGTATAGACTGGTAAGTAATTAAATTAAAAATTTAAGTTGTAAGAGGATTTTTATAAAATTTGGACTGAGTAGTGTATTTTACCCATTTAATAAATTTTGATTTTTATTTTAAAAAGAGTTGATAAACTTATATGTGAGACCTCGATTCTAATCATCTAATCAAGAATTAATCCTATCGATAATCATAAAAGGTCCAAGAGATAAAGCAAATTTTTTTTTTTTTTTTGTGAATAGTGCTCCGCTCGATCGGTAAGATCTTACGGATCGATCGGGCAAGTTTTCAGAAAAACAAAAATTTGGCTAAAACTCACTCGCTCGATCGGTCACATCTTACCGATCGATCGGTGACAGTTCTGAACTTTAAATACAGCAGAAAACTTGTCCAAACTCAATACAAATCATGCATAAACCAATACATAATTCATCCAAACATCATACAAGCTTCAATACAAGATAGTTCTAGGGTTATACAATCTCAAACTAATAGAACATGATTCAGTCTAGCTTATTCAATGCAATACAATACAATACGAGTTCGAATATAATCTAAGTTCGATTACATATTCGACTTCTAAAACACCAAGGCCTCACTCTATCAAATCGTCCACCTAGCCATGCAATCTCTGACTCGGTCCTGCCCCACCTGTTGTCAAGCATGCATACAAAGACAAGACAACAGCCGGATAATCCGGTGAGAATTATATTTCCAGTAAAAGAGACTAGCATACTATAACAGATAAGCAGCTCAAAACAAAATACATCAAATTCCAGATATTCAAATACCAACCATGCAAATTCAAGACAAATCAAAATGAAATGCATGTCTTTAAAACTCTGGGATTATCAAGTCCGGATAATAAAAAGGTAATAAGCTCTTCTCTTCCTCTATTGGGATCCCGAGGATGAACTACCACACAAAATCACACCGACCCTTCACTCGGGATGGATAGTGTATAATTCAAACCTCTATACTCTGGAGCAACTATAGAGGGTTACTAAAAGAGTGGGTGCCCGGTGAGCCAACTTGTGGCTAAGGGCTTTGATGACTCTTTGTATAAACAATCTTTTGTTTAATATAATTTACACTTTTATTAATGGCAATGACTTTATCTTTCTTCATATTGTTATATTGAAATATACTATTGTTGTTTTGATAAAGACCTTGAATATACTATAGTGTATGTAAGATGTGGTAGAACATGGAGATGTCTATCATGAAACACATCTTATAGTCACTGTGTATTCTAAATTGTTCCTAGTCGATTGAGCCGTCCGATAATAAGGATAAGGATCGCTCGAGTTTGAGACTAGCATTTGCGATGCAGAGTACCACGTTTCATTGGTAAGGAACATAGAGATGTTCGAAGCATGCAAATGGATATTCATACGATGAATGATCGAACTACCCTATCCGGACTTTCCAAGTGGTTATCACTTATCGAGTGGATAAAGTCCGCGGTTTTGGTTGTACACCATTAGTCCTTACTACTTGAAACATCATTGAGACTCTATATGCTAGTACTGTGCTTTGACTCGTTTACCGACTCTATTGGGGTCATCAGGTGTCGGGATTGGGTACAGCTACAACACATATAGGAGTCGATGCTTTGTTGTCAAGGATTCACCACATACTTGCGAGTGTGGATATCCTATGTGATCTGAGGAGATATTAGTGTGACGAATCTCTGGCCAGAGTACATGATGTGGTTTAAGAAATGGTTTCTTAGTAGCACATGCGATGTCACTATTTGATCTTCAAGATGTATTGCATAGTTATCGAATCTCGAACGACTCTCGATATACCAATGGTTGTTGATTCGATCGGGATATATGGATGAAGGGACCGTACTGTACGCTAACCAAAATCTATTGGTTCTTGTAGGCACTATCAGTGATACCTAGAGAATCATGGGACGATGTTGCTAGGCGCTCTTACCATGATTCGATGGGCAAGTCGGAAATTGTTGTTCCGAGTCACAAGGAGTTGTGAGCCCACGGCTAGTTGTATCCCTGAACCATTGAGGGTCACACAGTGTAATGGATTTTTAATCCCCGTTGAGATAGTTAAATTTAAAGAGTTAAATTTAATGAACAAATAAGTTGGACTTCTTAATTATGAGTAGAGGAGTAAGATTTCCTAAAATGACATAGGGATGAGCATTTTTGGAAATCACTGAATTCGGATTCAGAAAAATTTATCTTGACTTTAAAAGGTGCAGAAATGGTTTCTGTGCACATTGGTGAAATCGTTTTATCAATCGGAGTCACGATGAATTTTATATTAATTTCTGAACATGCGGGCTTTGCTTGTCGGGCTTGAAATTATGACTAATGGGCCCTAAGCTGTTAGTGGCCTACATTATAAATAAGTTATTGCAGTACAGAAATTAGACATAAGAGGCATAATTTTCGAAATTAACTAGGGTTTTGAGACCTAGTGGCCGCCGCCCCCCTCTCCCCTCTCTGCTCGAAAAACCCAGCCTGTGAATTTTGAATTTGCAGTCTGGTTTAACGGATCAAATTCGTTAATCTCTTCGTAGAAACTTCTGATAGATTTTCTAGTGCAATCTATCAGAGGGATTAAATATCCGTTCGTGGACCTGATTGAGGAACAGTTCGTCCATAAGTTCCAGTGATATACAACAAGAGCAGAGAAATCTGTTGGTGTCCAAAATCTCGATTCGAGATTAAAGGTAAAAATTTTATAATTGTTATTTAATTTTTACACACACAATTTAATCGTAAGGTTGATACCTATTATGGAATCGTTCCATACAAAATTTTAAACTTCCGCTGCACCGGGTATCAATCCTAATTGATCTGATCGCCGCGTTATCCAACAGTGGTATCAGAGCCAGGTTGCTCAGATCAAGCGATTAAATTAATCGATTGTACAAAAAAATTTTTAGGCCTCGGTTTTTGAAACAAAATAAATATTTTAAAAATAAATTTTTTTTTTTCGGGCAAAAACCCGGGTAGCGATGGTCGCTGCCCTGCGCAGCACTGGGCGCTGCACAGGGCAGCGCACGGCGCTGCCCGGCCCGACCCCATTAGTGCGCGGGCAGCCCGGGAATGTCCCGGGCGGCCCGCGGGAAAAATTAATTTTTTAATTTTTAAATTAAATTTTAATATGTTAAAATTCTATTTTTGGTCCGATCGAAAATTGTTTTTGATTGGTCCACGAGGCGTCGGATTGAATTGTTCGAGTCCGAAAATTTTAAAATTGTTTTTTGGATAAATTTGAATTTTTGGAAAATTTAAATATTTTATCCGTTAAATTGAATTTTGAAATTAATTATTTTTGGTACAATTGATGATAAGATATGATCTTATGGATATATTGAGTAAAATATGATTTTATGTATAAAATTGGATTTTATAGATAAAATATGATTTTATTTGATAAAAAGATAAAATATGATTTTGTATGTAAAATAAGATTTTATGTATGAAATATGATTTTATCCTTTTAAATTTAAATTGCCATTGCATGTTATCCAATAAATTAATTTTGAATTAAATGTTATTGGATAAGGATGATCGATTGCCATGACCAATTTTGTAGGTGTATGTTAGGAATTTACATTTGTTTTTATTGTTGTTGGTTTTATTAATGGGCCTGGTTTATGGCCCAATATGAATTGTCATATGTAATAAAAGTGGGCTTGGTTTATGGCCCGTTCCCACCCCTTAAAATTGTATCCCCTACTTGTCATTGTTATTTATTGTAAATACATTAGATTTAGTGGGAGATCAAGATTTGAAGATGGAGGTGGGCCCAGCAGACAATAAAGACAGAAGAAATGTAAATTGGAAGCAAATGTAATAGGATTGCATTGCATACTGCATATTACCTAGGATTGGACTAAGACTCGTGATTGGCAACCACGGGTCGATTAGAAATGGAATCGATCATCCTATATAATATGTGATATTATAGTTGTATGCATGTTTTAGACAAAATTGTGTGAATCCGACAAGCATACAAAACTTTAAAAATGATGAGACAAATTTTCAAAATTAAAATCCCTCATTTTAAATATGATTTAAAATTGATATCAAGATAAATAAAGGAAATTTAAAATTGTTTAAATGTTCCTACCTTCCATCAACGATTAATGTATGAGATGCTACTCGCGGATACGGTCCGGCTCATATTATTGGGGGGCCCGTTCGTCGGAAAGCTGTACATTGGATCGACACATGTTGTAAGTTGGGTGGAACTCCCATGGGATCGGCTCATATTATTGGGGGATCCACATGGCGACCGTCCATCACAACTTAATATTGATGGGTCATCGTGACATGTCACAATAATCGGCGTTATATTATTGGGCCCTTATTGGACATGAGGTAAAAACGTGGAGGTTGCTTTGGAAGCAATTGGGCTCTACCTTTTGAAAATTATGGTTGGCTGATATTATTCGGGACCATAGTTTGTCAATTGGACTCCATGTTCCCACTAAGGAAAACAGTTTCCCGTTTTTCACTAGAGGGTAGTGAAATCGTTAAAATAGTGGGAGTGAGATTCATAAAATAAATTTCGCCTATTTTATGTCTTAGTAAAATTACTTAAACAATCACTGATATTTGTCTGTTTCTTTTCAGTATTTCATAAAGATGAATTCGCGTAATCTACTTTTCTCGATCCTCGAACAAAATAAGTTGACTGGCGCAAACTATACGGAATGGTTCCGTAAGTTGAAGATTTTCTTGACTTCGGAGAAGATGCTCTACGTGTTAGAAAAATCTCCTCCGAAGGAAGCACCAGCTGACATAAGTCCGGAAGAGTTAGCCAAACTTGATACATGGTGGGACCATGATATCAAGGCCAAATGCTATATGCAAGCCTCGATGTCTGATGAACTCCAGAGGCGATTTGAGGACACAGTGAATGCTGCTGACATTCACGTACAACTCAAGGAACTTTTTGGGGCTCAATCGAGGGCTGAAAGGTTCGCTACTGTAAAGGAGCTAATGACGTGTCGCATGCGTGAAGGGACTTCGGTCCGTGATCATGGGGTACGAGTGATTTGGCTCATACAGAAGTTGGTAACCCTTGATTTGGTGTTGGAGCATGAACTCAACGTGGACTTACTACTTCTGTCTCTTCCTTCTTCGTTTGACGGATTTGTGGTGAATTTCAATATGAACAAGATAGAGGCCTCCCTTGAAGAGATGGTCAATATGCTTGTGACATATGAATCCACATTAAAGAAGGATAAACCGGCTTTCTTGGTGGGCTCCTCTTCTTCTGCTAAGAAGGGGCCAAGTACAAAGGGTAAGAAACGTTCTGCCCCACCCAAAAAAATCGAACTCGAGAAGAAGTACAAGACAAAGGCTTCAAACATGGAAAAATCCAAGGATGTTTGCCATTACTGCAAGAAGCCCGGTCATTGGAAGCGTAACTGCAAGGAATATCTAGAGCAGTTGCGAACTGCGAAAGGTATGTTTTATATTAAATAAATGTTTCACTTAATACTACTTCTTGGGTATTGGATACCAGATGTGGATCTCACATTTGCAATGATTTGCAGGTGATGACAAGAAGTCGCAGGCTTAGAATGGGTGAGACCCAGCTGAGGCTCGGAAATGGTTTCAGAGTTGAAGTTAAAGCTGTGGGAGATATTTATTTAATTTTGCAGAACGGTTTTAAGTTACTTTTAAGAGATGTTTTATTTGTTCCGGAATTGATTAAAAACATTATTTCTGTTTCTATGCTTGATAGAGATGGTTATTCTTGAAATTTTGTGAATGAGATTTGCAATATTTACAAGAATGAATGTTTAATTGGAAATGGACAACTTGAAAACGATCTATACAACTTAAAACGAAAAGACGTCCAATAAATTATGTTGATAAACCGGCAACAACAAACAAAAGGAAAATCGATAGCCAAAACCCGGCAAACCTTTGGCATGCTAGGCTAGGTCATATTTCCTCAAGGAGGATGAACAAGCTAGTGGGAGAGGGCATGTTTGATATGTCTGATATTTACTCTCTACCTACTTGTGAATCCTGCCTGAAAGGAAAAATGACTAAATCTCCTTTTAAGGGGAAACCTGAGCGTAGTCAAAATCTGTTGGATTTGATCCATACAGATGTTTGTGGTCCATTTAGAGTTGGTACTCAATATGGCCACACCTACTTCATTACCTTTACTGATGATTATTCGAGGTATGGGTATTTATATTTAATGAAATATAAGTCTGAAGCATTTGAAAAGTTCAAAGAATTCAAGGCTGAAGTAGAAAACAAGCTAGGTAAAAGTATTAAAGCACTTCGATCGGATCGAGGTGGAGAATACTTAAGTACCGAGTTTTTGGACTATCTAAAAGAGAATGGGATTCTCTCTCAGTGGACTCCTCCTATGACACCACAGCTGAATGGTGTATCGGAGCGTCGTAATCGAACTTTTTTGGACATGGTTCGATCCATGATGAGCTTCACTGAGCTTCCACCTTCGTTTTGGGGCTATGCGCTTGAAACGGCGGTATTGTTGTTGAACAACGTCCACACTAAAGTAGTGGACAAAACACCATACGAGTTATGGAATGGCAAAGCTCCTAAGTATTCGTACTTGAGGATTTGGGGATGTCCTGCTTACGTGAAGCGGACAGTGGGAGATAAGTTGGATAGTCGATCCACCTTATGTTATTTTGTAGGGTATCCGAAGAATTCAATCGGATATTATTTCTATTATCCTGCTGAAACAAAGGTGTTTGTTTCAAGGAATGCCACCTTCTTGGAGAAGGAGTTCTTATTGGATAAGAAAGGCGAGATGATGGAACTCGAAGAAATTCGAGAAGAACCCGAAACACAAAATAACGATCCTACACCTCAGGAACCATTGATAGACACGCCTGTACCTAGAAGATCCGAGAGGACTTCTAGACCTCCTATTCGATATGGTCTTCTTCTTGAAGGGGATCAAGATGAACCCGATGTTGGATGTGATCCAAGAAACTTCAAGGAAGCAATTTCTGATGCGGATTCAAATTTATGGCTTGAAGCTATGCAGTCGGAAATAGATTCGATGCATACAAACCAAGTTTGGTCTTTAGTAGATCCTCCTGATGGAATTGTTCCAATAGGGTGTAAATGGATCTACAAGAGAAAGCTTGGGCCTGATGGTAAGGTATTGACCTACAAGGCGCGATTGGTGGCAAAAGGTTATACTCAAAGACAAGGAGTTGACTATGATGAAACCTTTTCACCAGTTGCAATGTTCAAGTCCATAAGAATCCTTATTGCCATAGCTGCATGGTATGACTATGAGATATGACAAATGGATGTGAAGACTGCTTTTCTTAATGGAGACATTAAGGAAGAAATCTATATGAAGCAGCCTGAGGGGTACACATCCATGGAAAGCGAGCATAAGGTATGCAAGCTTCAGAGATCAATTTATGGTCTAAAACAAGCATCAAGAAGTTGGAACCAGAAATTTGATGAAACAATAAAAAATTTTGGTTTCATCAAGAATCCGGAGGAACCATGCGTGTACAAGAAAGTAGTTAAGGATGCTGTGACATTCTTAGTACTTTATGTTGATGACATCCTACTCATTGGGAATGATGTAGGGATGTTGTAGTCAACAAAGATATGGTTATCAGGTAGATTCTCTGTGATGACCCGAGTTCTAATCTCTCATTAATCAACACTGTTAGACAATAATCAAAGTCTAAACAATTAATCAACAATGCTAGACAATAATCAAAGTCTAAACAAAAGAATAAAATTTTTTTTTTTCCAAATGGATTGCCCTGCGCACGCGCGGCTTGTCCTCTCGCGCGCGCGCCGGCACCCAAACCCGAAACTCAAAGGGTTGGCTTGCGCGCGCGCGAGCAGGAGCTCGCCCGTGTTGGAAAACTGGCGAGTTCCCAGACCAATTACGATTGATACCCGGTGCAGCGGAAGTTTAAAAATTTTTCATGGAACGTTTCCATGGTATGGGTATCAACCGTTCATCGATTGAATTACGTGTGTGTAAAATTTAAATAACAATTAAATAAATTTTACCTCAAATCTCGCAACGAGATTAATGGACACCAACAGAACAATTCTGCTCTTGTTGTCTCTCCCTGGAACCGATGAACGCCTTCAATCAGGTCCACGAACAGAGGTTTAAACCCTCTGATAGATTGCACTAGAAAATCTATCAGAAGTTTTCTGCGAAGAGAATACACGAATTTGATTCGTTATTCCTTACTGCGATTCAAAATCACAGACCGGAATTTTCTCGGGCAGAGCAGGAAGGGGACGGCCGAAAATTCTTTGAGAGAGAAGGGTTTCGATTTTTTTTCTGTCTCAAAAATTATGACCTGTTGTGTGTAATTTCTGTACTGAAATAACTTATTTATAATGCAGGCCACTAACACCTTAGGGCCCATTAGTCATAAGCTGGGGCCCGACAAGCAAAGCCCGCTCGTTCAGAAATTAATATAAAATTCATCGTGACTCCGATTGATGAAACGATTTCACCAATGTGCACAGAAACCATTTCTGCACGTTTTAAAGTCAAAATAAATTTTCCTGAATCCGAATTCAGTGGTTTCCAAAAATGTCCATCCCTATGTCATTTTAGGAAATCCTACTCCCTTACTCTTATTTAAGAAGTCCAACTCCTTAGTTCATTAAATTTAACTCTTTAAATTTAACTTTCTCAACGGGGATTAAAACTCCATTACACTGTGTGACCCTCAATGGTTCAGGGATACAGCTAGCCGTGGGCTCACAACTCCTTGTGACTCGGAACAACACTTTCCGACTTGCCCAACGAATCATGGTAAAGCGCCTAGCAACATCGCCCCATGATTCCCTAGGTATCACTGATAGTGCCTACAAGAACCAGTAGATTTTGGTTAGCGTACAGTACGGTCCCTTCATCCATATATCCCGATCGAATCAACAACCATTGGTATATCGAGAGTCGCTCAAGATTCGATAACTATGCAATACATCTTGAAGATCAAATTAGTGACATCGCATGTGCTACTAAGAAACCATTTCTTAAATCACATCAATTACTCTGGCCAGAGATTTATCACACTAATATCTCCTCAGATCGCATAGGATATCCACACTCGCAAGTATGTGGTGAATCCTTGACAACAATGCATTGACTCCTATATGTGTCGTAACTGTACCCAATCTCGACACCTGATGACCCCCATAGAGTCGGTAAACGAGTCAAAGCACAGCACTAGCATATAGAGTCTCCATGATGTTTCAAGTCGTAAGGACTAATGGTGTACAACCAAAACCGCGGACTTAATCCACTCGATAAGTGATAACCACTTGGAAAGTCCGGATAGGGTAGTTCGATTATTCATCATATGAATATCCATTTGCATGCTTCGAACATCTCCATGTTCCCTACCAATGAAACGTGGTACTCCGCATCGCAAATGCTAGTCTCAAACTCGAGCGATCCTTATCCTTATTATCGGACGGCTCAATCGACTAGGAACGGTTTTAGAACATACAGTGACTATAAGATGTATTTCATGATAGACATCTCCATGTTCTACCACATCTTACATACACTATAGTATATTCAAGGTCTTTATCAAAACAACAATAGTATATCACAATATAACAATATGAAGTAATATAAAGTCATTGCCATAAAAGTGTAAATAATATTAAACAAGAGATTGTTTATACAAAGAGTCATCAAAGCCCATAGCCACACAGTTGGCTCACTGGGCACCCACTCTTACAATCTCCCACTTGCCCTATAGCCAACTAGTCATACTACGTAGACCCATTGCTTCGCGATGTTTGTCAAACAATGGTCCTGGCAAGGGCTTAGTAAGCGGATCAGCGATATTGTCTGCAGAGGCCACTCGTTCGACAATGATGTCTCCTCTTTCCACAATCTCCCGGATTATGTGGTATTTCCTCAGTACGTGTTTGGACCTTTGATGAGACCTTGGTTCCTTTGCTTGAGCAACGGCACCCGTGTTGTCGCAGTACACCGGGACTGGACCAACAAATTCAGGAATGACGCCCAACTCTTGGACGAAATTCCTCATCCAAACGGCCTCTTTAGCAGCAGCTGATGCTGCAATGTATTCAGCCTCAGTGGTGGAATCCGCTGTGGTGTCCTGCTTGGAACTCTTCCAAGAGACAGCACCGCCATTGAGCATGAACACAAATCCAGAGGTAGACTTCGAGTCATCCACATCACTTTGGAAGCTAGAGTCGGTATAGCCTTCCAGTTTGAGTTCTCGTCCTCCATAAACCATGAACATATTCTTAGTCCTTCGCAAGTACTTAAGAATGTCCTTCACGGCTTTCCAATGCATTTGACCAGGATTAGACTGATATCTGCTCGTGACACTCAGAGCAAATGCTACATCCGGTCTGGTAGATATCATCCCATACATGATACTACCTATAGCTGACGCATATGGTACATGTGTCATATTCTCTATCTCTGCATCAGTCTTGGGACACATAGACTTGGATAGAGAAACTCCATGACACATGGGTAGATGTCCTCTCTTGGACCCATCCATTGAAAACCGTTTCAATATGGTGTCGATGTAGGTTGATTGTGTGAGTCCTATCATTCTCTTAGATCTATCTCTATAGATCTGTATCCCAAGAATGTAGGATGCCTCACCCAAATCCTTCATCGAGAATCTACCTGATAACCATATCTTTGTTGACTGCAACATCCCTACATCATTCCCAATGAGTAGGATGTCATCAACATAAAGTACTAAGAATGTCACCGCATCCTTAACTACTTTCTTGTACACGCAAGGTTCCTCCGGGTTCTTGATGAAACCAAAGTCTTTAATTGTTTCATCAAATTTCTGGTTCCAACTTCTTGATGCTTGTTTTAGACCATAAATTGATCTCTGAAGCTTGCATACCTTATGCTCGCTTCCCATGGATGTGTACCCCTCAGGCTGCTTCATATAGATTTCTTCCTTAATGTCTCCATTAAGAAAAGCAGTCTTCACATCCATTTGCCATATCTCATAGTCATACCATGCAGCTATGGCAATAAGGATTCTTATGGACTTGAACATTGCAACTGGTGAAAAGGTTTCGTCATAGTCAACTCCTTGCCTTTGAGTATAACCTTTAGCCACCAATCGCGCCTTGTAGGTCAATACCTTACCATCAGGCCCAAGCTTTCTTTTGTAGATCCATTTACACCCTATTGGAACAATTCCATCGGGAGGATCCACTAAAGTCCAGACTTGGTTAGTATGCATCGAATCCAATTCTGATTGCATAGCTTCAAGCCATAAATTCGAATCCGCATCAGAAATTGCTTCCTTGAAGCTTCTTGGATCACATCCAATGTCGGGTTCATCTTGACCCTCTTCAAGAAGAAGACCATATCGAACTGGAGGTCTAGAAGTCCTCTCGGATCTTCTAGGTGCAGGCGTGTCCAGCAATGGTTCCTGAGGTGTGGGATCGTTATTTTGTATTTCGGGTTCTTCTCGAACTTCTTCGAGTTCCATCATCTCGCCTTTCTTATCCAATAAGAACTCCTTCTCCAAGAAGGTGGCATTCCGTGAAACAAACACCTTTGTTTCAGCAGGATAATAGAAATAATATCCGATTGAATTCTTCGGATACCCCACAAAATAACACAAGCTGGATCGACTATCCAACTTATCTCCCACTGTCCGCTTCACGTAAGCAGGACATCCCCAAATCCTCAAGTATGAATACTTAGGAGCTTTGCCATTCCATAACTCGTATGGTGTTTTGTCCACTGCTTTAGTGTGGACGTTATTCAACAACAATACCGCCGTTTCAAGCGCATAGCCCCAAAACGAAGGTGGAAGCTCAGTGAAGCTCATCATAGATCGAACCATGTCCAACAAAGTTCGATTACGACGCTCCGATACACCATTAAGCTGTGGTGTCATAGGAGGAGTCCACTGAGAGAGAATCCCATTCTCTTTCAGATAGTCCAAAAACTCGGTACTCAAGTATTCTCCACCTCGATCCGATCGAAGTGCTTTAATACTTTTACCTAGCTTGTTTTCTACTTCAGCCTTGAATTCTTTGAACTTTTCAAATGCTTCAGACTTATATTTCATTAAATATAAATACCCATACCTAGAATAATCATCAGTAAAGGTAATGAAGTAGGTGTGGCCATGTTGAGTCCCTACTCTAAATGGACCACAAACATCTGTATGGATCAAATCCAACAGATTTTGACTACGTTCAGGCTTCCCCTTAAAAGGAGATTTAGTCATTTTCCCTTTTAGGCAGGATTCACAAGTAGGTAGAGAGTTAATATCAGACATATCAAACATGCCCTCTCCCACTAGCTTGTTCATCCTCCTTGAGGAAATATGACCTAGTCTAGCGTGCCAAAGGTTTGCCGGGTTTTGACTATCGATTTTCCTTTTGTTTGTTGTTGCCGGTTTGTCAATACAATTCACTGGAACGTCTTTTAGTTTTAAATTATATAGATCGTTTTCAAGTTGTCCATTTCCAATTAAACATTCATTCTTGTAAATACTGCAAATCCCATTCACAAAATTACAAGAATAACCATCTCTATCAAGCATAGAAATAGAAATAATGTTTTTAATTAAATCTGGCACAAATAAAACATCTCTCAACAATAATTTAAAACCATTCTGCAAAATCAAACAAACATCTCCAATGGCCGTAGCTTCAACTCTGGAACCATTCCCGAGCCTTAGCTGGGTCTCACCCATTCTAAGCCTGCGACTTCTTGTCATCACCTGCAAATCATTGCAAATGTGAGATCCACATCCGGTATCCAATACCCAAGAAGTTGTATTAAGTGACATGTTTATTTCGATATAGAACATACCCTTTGCAGTTCCCAACTGCTCAAGATACTCCTTGCAGTTGCGCTTCCAATGACCCGGCTTCTTGCAGTAATGGCAAACATCCTTGGATTTTCCATCATTTGAAGCCTTTGTCTTTTGCTTCTTCTCGGGTTCCACTTTCTTGGGTGGGGCAGAACGTTTCTTGCCCTTCATACTTGGCCCCTTCTTAGCAGAAGATGAGGAGCCCACCAAGAAAGCTGGCTTATCCTTCTTAAGTGTGGATTCATATGTTACGAGCATATTGACCATCTCTTCAAGGGTGGCCTCTATCTTGTTCATATTAAAATTTATCACGAATCCATCAAATGAAGAAGGAAGAGATAGAAGCAGCAAGTCCACATTGAGTTCATGCTCCAACACCAAATCAAGGGTCGCTAACTTCTGTATGAGCCAAATCACTCGTACCCCATGATCACGGACCGAAGTCCCTTCACGCATGCGGCACGTCATCAACTCCTTAACAGTAGAGAACCTTTCAGCCCTCGACTGAGCCCCAAAAAGTTCCTTGAGTTGCGTGTGAATGTCAACAGCATTCACCGTGTCCTCAAATCGCCTCTGGAGTTCATCAGACATCGAGGCTTGCATATAGCATTTGGTCTTGATGTCATGGTCGCACCATGCATCAAGTTTGGCCAATTCCTCCGGACTTATGTCAGCTGGTGCTTCCTTCGGAGGTGCTTTCTCTAACACGTAGAGCATTTTCTCCGAAGTTAAGACAATCTTCAACTTCCGGAACCATTCCGTATAGTTGGCGCCAGTCAGCTTGTTTTGTTCGAGGATCGAGAATAAAGGATTTCGCGAATTCATTGTATGAAATACTGAAAAGGAAAAACAGACATATATCAATGATTGTTTAACAATTTACTAAGACATAAAATAGGCGAATTTAATTTTATGAATCTCACTCCCACTATTTTAACGATTTCACCACCCTCTAGTGAAAACGGGAAACTTTTTCCTTAGTGAGAACATGGAGTCCAATTGACAAACTTATGGTCCCGAATAATATCAGCCAACCATAATTCTCAAAAGGTAGAGCCCAATTGCTTCCAAAGCAACCCCCATGTATTTACCTCATGTCCAATAAGGGCCCAATAATATGACGCCGTTTAAAGTGACATGTCAAGATGACCCATCAATATTAAGTTGTGATGGACGGTCGCCATGTGGATCCCCCAATAATATGAGCCGATCCCATGGGAGTTCCACCCAACTTACAACATTTGTCGATCCAATGTACAGCTTTCCGACGGACGGGCCCCCCCAATAATATGAGCCGGACCGTATCCGCGGGTAGCATCACATACATTGACCGTTGATGGAAGGTAGGAACATTTAAACAATATTTAAATTTCCTTTATTTATCTTGATATAAATTTTAAATCATATTTAAAATGAGGGATTTTTATTTATAAAAATATTTGTCTCATCATATTTAATTTATTGCATGCATTGCCGGATTCACGCAATTTATGTCTAAACATGCATACAATCATAATATCACATATTATATAGGATGATCGATTCCATTTCTAATTGACCCGTGGTTGCCAATCACGGGTCTTAGTCCAATCCTAGGTAATATGCAGTATGCAAATGCAATCCTATTACATATGCTTCTAATTTACATTTCTTCAGTCTTCATTGTCTGCTGGGCCCACCATCTTCAAATCTTGATCTCCCACTAAATCTAATGTATTTACAATAAATAACAATGACAAGTAGGGGATACATTTTTAGGGGGTGGGAACGGGCTATAAACCAAGCCCACTTTTATTACATATGACATTCATATCGGGCCATAAACCAGGCCCATTAATAAAACCAACAACAATAAAGACAAAATGTAAATTCCTAACATACACCTACAAAATTGGTCATGGCAATCGATCATCCTTATCCAATAACATTTAATTCAAAATTAATTTATTGGATAACATGCTGTGGCAATTCAAATTTAAACAAGATAAAATCATATTTTATATATAAAATCACATTTCACATATAAAATCATATTTTATCTCCATATCAAATAAAATCATATTTTATCTATAAAATCCAATTTTACAAATAAAATCATATTTTATCTAATATATCATAAGATCATATCTTATCATCAATTGTACCAAAATAATTGATTTCAAAATTCAATTTACGGATAAAATATTAAAATTTTCCAAAAATTCAAATTTATCCAAAATCAATTTTAAAATTTACGGACTCGAACAATTCGATCCGAAATCTCGTGAACCAATCAAAAACAATTTTTGACCGGACCAAAAATAAAATTTTAAATATTAAAATTAAAAAATATAATTTTTCCCGCGGGCCGCCCGGGACACTCCCGGGCCGGCCCGCACCCGGGGCGCGGGCCGGGGGCAGCCCGGCTGCCCCCTTAGGGCAGCGCCTGGCGCCGCCCCTGGGCGGCGCCGTGCGCTGCCCTGGGCGGCGCCGAGCGCCGCCCCTGGGCAGCGCCGAGCGCTGCCCTGGGCGGCGCCGTGCGCCGCCCTGGGCGGCGCCGTGCGCCCCCTTTGGGCGGCGCCGTGCGCCGCCCGGGGCAGCAACAATTGCTGCCCCACCGGGCAGCGATCCAATCGCTGCCCGGGTTTTGCCCCGAAAATTTTTTTTTTTTTTATTTAAAAATATTTATTTTGTTTCATAAACCGAGACTCAAAAATTTTGTACAATTGATTAATTCAATCGATTGATCTGAGCAACCTGGCTCTGATACCACTGTTGGAAAACTGGCGAGTTCCCAGACCAATTACGATTGATACCCGGTGCAGCGGAAGTTTAAAAATTTTTCATGGAACGTTTCCATGGTATGGGTATCAACCGTTCATCGATTGAATTACGTGTGTGTAAAATTTAAATAACAATTAAATAAATTTTACCTCAAATCTCGCAACGAGATTAATGGACACCAACAGAACAATTCTGCTCTTGTTGTCTCTCCCTGGAACCGATGAACGCCTTCAATCAGGTCCACGAACAGAGGTTTAAACCCTCTGATAGATTGCACTAGAAAATCTATCAGAAGTTTTCTGCGAAGAGAATACACGAATTTGATTCGTTATTCCTTACTGCGATTCAAAATCACAGACCGGAATTTTCTCGGGCAGAGCAGGAAGGGGACGGCCGAAAATTCTTTGAGAGAGAAGGGTTTCGATTTTTTTTCTGTCTCAAAAATTATGACCTGTTGTGTGTAATTTCTGTACTGAAATAACTTATTTATAATGCAGGCCACTAACACCTTAGGGCCCATTAGTCATAAGCTGGGGCCCGACAAGCAAAGCCCGCTCGTTCAGAAATTAATATAAAATTCATCGTGACTCCGATTGATGAAACGATTTCACCAATGTGCACAGAAACCATTTCTGCACGTTTTAAAGTCAAAATAAATTTTCCTGAATCCGAATTCAGTGGTTTCCAAAAATGTCCATCCCTATGTCATTTTAGGAAATCCTACTCCCTTACTCTTATTTAAGAAGTCCAACTCCTTAGTTCATTAAATTTAACTCTTTAAATTTAACTTTCTCAACGGGGATTAAAACTCCATTACACTGTGTGACCCTCAATGGTTCAGGGATACAGCTAGCCGTGGGCTCACAACTCCTTGTGACTCGGAACAACACTTTCCGACTTGCCCAACGAATCATGGTAAAGCGCCTAGCAACATCGCCCCATGATTCCCTAGGTATCACTGATAGTGCCTACAAGAACCAGTAGATTTTGGTTAGCGTACAGTACGGTCCCTTCATCCATATATCCCGATCGAATCAACAACCATTGGTATATCGAGAGTCGCTCAAGATTCGATAACTATGCAATACATCTTGAAGATCAAATTAGTGACATCGCATGTGCTACTAAGAAACCATTTCTTAAATCACATCAATTACTCTGGCCAGAGATTTATCACACTAATATCTCCTCAGATCGCATAGGATATCCACACTCGCAAGTATGTGGTGAATCCTTGACAACAATGCATTGACTCCTATATGTGTTGTAACTGTACCCAATCTCGACACCTGATGACCCCCATAGAGTCGGTAAACGAGTCAAAGCACAGCACTAGCATATAGAGTCTCCATGATGTTTCAAGTCGTAAGGACTAATGGTGTACAACCAAAACCGCGGACTTAATCCACTCGATAAGTGATAACCACTTGGAAAGTCCGGATAGGGTAGTTCGATTATTCATCATATGAATATCCATTTGCATGCTTCGAACATCTCCATGTTCCCTACCAATGAAACGTGGTACTCCGCATCGCAAATGCTAGTCTCAAACTCGAGCGATCCTTATCCTTATTATCGGACGGCTCAATCGACTAGGAACGGTTTTAGAACATACAGTGACTATAAGATGTATTTCATGATAGACATCTCCATGTTCTACCACATCTTACATACACTATAGTATATTCAAGGTCTTTATCAAAACAACAATAGTATATCACAATATAACAATATGAAGTAATATAAAGTCATTGCCATAAAAGTGTAAATAATATTAAACAAGAGATTGTTTATACAAAGAGTCATCAAAGCCCATAGCCACACAGTTGGCTCACTGGGCACCCACTCTTACAGCCCGTGCGCCGGCCACTGCACCCGAAACAAAATGTTGGCTCAGCTGCTGTCAAAAATGAAATCAAGCCTACAATTGATTCAAGATCATCTCCTACAAAAGTCTAGACATGGTTTAATCAATCATAACATCTAACATGCATTCTAACATGCTATAATTGTTAGGAATAAACCATTCCAAGGCTTTACAACATAATCAAAATCTCATAAACATGCAATAATCTTGTCATATAAAAACCAGTTCAAGATACAACATGTTGGAGTCAAATATTTGAAACATTACTCAAATTTCAAATATAATAACAAGACCTTTAGATCATCCTTAACAAGTCTTGATACAAGTAACTTCTAAAATGATCATGTTTACGACTCAATAAACTTCATGGCAGTTCAAACAACTCCTAACTCGGATCCTCACACTATATCTCTTCAATCCTTGTTCTTCATGATTGCTTTTGCCCTGTTCCAATCCCCCTATTGCAATGACACATACAACAAAACAATAGCCGGATAACTCCGGTGAGAAATATATTTCCCAGTAAAAGCAACTAAACATGCATATCAAACATATATCAAGATCATGATATAACAGTAAATACAATGCATGTTTTCAAAACAAGGTTCATTTCATCATTCGTCGGTTGGGATCCCGAGAAGTAGATATCATAACTAATCCACCGACTCTCCCGCTCGAGGTGGGGTTACTTATCTTTCTTCTCTAGACTTTGAAGCAATCATATATGCAAATCAGACGCTAGGCTAAAACAACCACCCAGGCCATACATATACGATTCCTCAAATCGTCTATTCGAACGTTTCCGTTCATTTCAAAATCAAGGAATAAGTCTTCAAGATGAATGCAATATATCATCATCAAAGCATTCATTATATCAACATTTATTCAATAACTCAAAGTAAAACACATAAGATCAAATAATCAAACAAGTATGTGATTTAAGGGAACTCGATACAAACCATCTCGAGTTGTATTCCCAATCAAATAATAGTCCACTTTTACCTTCGTATATTGTCCGTTCTGAATTCTTCAACCTCAAACATGTACATCCATCTTCGTTCAATTCAATCCTTTCAGAATCGAGTCGAAATCATCAGCACATCTTCAATCAAACCATTTCAAATTTCAAGCGAACTTCCTCGGTTCACTATTCGACTTCTTGAGTTGCTTGAGCTCGTAGCATGTCTGAAATATACAGATTGCATCTAACAAAATCAGTATACAATCCCAAGTTCATTAGCTCAATCGTAGACTATCCATATGGTTTCAAAACATAACCAATCATCGTAGCGATTGACAATCGGGAATCGTTACGGTATCAAATTCATTTCTAATTTCAATTCAATTCATACAGATTTTCAAATCAATACTACATCGTTTGAATCTTCAAAACAGTAGCTAAACATATCAAATAACATCTTATCTCGACAATCATCTATCAAACTTGTCTCAAAACATCAATCGACGGCATAACGACTGAAAATCGGTAACCGACGAAATATCGTATTCGAATTCAATCTCATCTCAACATATGTGATCATAAACCAGACAAATAACCACATACCAGCAGCTAAAATTTCGAGAATACATGCTGGAGAATCCATACGATTCATTCAAAACTAAATCTTCAATCCGGTTTCGAATATAAACTAAACAACACGTCAAGAACAAGATCATATGCTCATGTACTGATCTCTGCCAATTTCGTTCTCCAAAACATACTTAAAGTACTCAGAAACTTACATCAAATCGAAGTACTCGTCTCAAGGATTCCAGAACATCTTTCGGAATCGAAATCGGACGAACGGATCAAAAGTTACGGCATTTTGAAAATCGGAAAATCAACCAAAATGAAAAACGAGAAGGGTTCTCGGCTTCCACTGTTCAACTTTTGAATTTCATATGCAGCCTACACGTTTCACTCCTGAATTTAAGACTTAAAATCGGATATGTATTGAGTAAATTGCAATTTAGTCCCTAAAACTTCATAAATTGCAATTCAGTCCTCGGCCTTCGTTTTAATTCAATTTCAATCCTACATAATTTAAGAATATTAGAATTTAAATCAAAACTCTAAATATTCCCAAATTAAATATAGTCGGATTAAAAGTAAATTAAATTCGGATTAATTAAATAATTCTGGCTATTTGCAATTTAGCCCTTCAACGTCGATAATTGCAAATCACTCCCTGATCAGGTTAAATCTTCAAAATTCATCTTCTTTAATTTCCGAAACATGGAATTAAATCTTCAATTCCATAAATATTCAAATCGAATATTTATTCTTTTAATTTAAGAATTCTCGGAATTTAATTCTCAAAATCCACATATTCTCAAATTAAATATTTTCAGCTCGGAAATTAAATCTATCATTTTCATAACTCCTCAAATCAATGTTAGCCCATAATATGGAGTTTAATTCTCAAATTCCATAATTACTAATTGACTATTTTCGGGCCTTACAATTCCTCCCCTCTAAGAAATGATTTCGCCCTCGAAATCGTAGTCACGCCAAATATCAAATCTGATAGACTGAATGAATATCTGAAGTTATTCTCACTTCAATCATTAGTTGTACTCAAATACTGCAAAGAATTCTCTCTGAGTTGTTTCTATTCTAAATCAAGAATCTGTCGAATATTCGACTTACCTCGGAATCTTTTCATTAGTCCTCTTGTCTGATTCAAGTACACAGAAGGAATCTATCAATACTTCCTTACTTTAGATACATGAAACAATTCAGAATCATTGTATTAAGCTGAAAAGAATAAATCTTTTCTATCCTCGATTCCATCTGACATCTTCTTCAATGAAGTTCAATATTCACCTTCATATTCTGATTCTGTAAATGAAATTCTATGAATTGAATGATGTTTCACGAATAACTTTTTCCGCTTAACTAATCAGTTTTAGCTTCATAAGTTATATCTATAATTCAATTACCAATTTTGGTTCTTCTTTTCCGTTTTCTTCTATACAGATTCATCGTCAAATTCGTTGTGTATCTCAAATCAAACTCGACCTGATATTGACAAATCATGTCTGATCTGATGTCATATACCTCGGTAATATCATTTCAACCCAAGAAATCGGATTTCTTTTCATCATAGCATCATATCATTAACTCAAAATTGGCTCAATAGCTATTACAGGAATTATAATCCTCAAGTGGCAACATATCAAATCAAATAATACCGAATCAGGTATTAAAGTTCTGAGAATATCGTCAATATGTGGAAAATCGACTCAGATAATCCATCAATCGAATTCAACTCTCAGATCATCAATCAATTAATCGATGCCACATTCTGTCAAATAAATCTAAAGTCTTAATTCGGACAATAGATTTATTCCTGTACTTTCTTAATATCTCTATCGTCTTCACAAATCTGAATGGATAGCTGTTCGTCACATCTCATACAGAGTATTCGGCCAAATTCTGATTAGTCTATTCAGACTATCAATTAATCAGAGTATAATATGTTGTAGTCACAGATTTCAAAGTCTTCAAAACTGTGGATAATCGATATTATATCAGATAAAAAGGTTCATTCTTACCAATTCGATTCATCATCTCTGACTCTTCTTCCCATTCAAGGATAATGTATTGTACCTTTTTCTCAAAAAGTACTCAATGTCTTCGGATCTTCTGTATTACAACGTAATAGTAAACCCAAATGTTTCAATCTGAAACATTATTTCCTGGCTTACTGTTCATCTTGCAACGAATTTAATCATAATTCAGTGACTTGTTCATACAGACAGATCATCGTATACAGTAATGTTCATGAATCAATTCATAACTACCACCTGTTTACCTCATCTATACTGTTTCATCATGGTAGTTGTGGCAAAATATTCTTTCAAATTATAATCTTGGTTCAATGTTTGGAGTCTCCAAACTAATACTGAATTCATCTGATCAACGATTTTCAATTTCATCAGAAATTTTCTGTACATTTAACTTCACAAACGTACTAATTCTGTTACTTCTATTTGCTTTATCAAAAGATAAAACAATTATCAAATGAATATCGAATTCATAGTTGTGCAATTCTTCAAATTCGGATGTCTCTTTTCGGAAATATCAAGCACAATCAACTAACCAATCATAATATAATTCATTCATTCGGATCTGAGGCTTCAATTCATATCTCAATCTGGCATTCTGTACTGAATTCTAATCATTTCAGTTTACTTTCTGTGTTGCTTTTATCTTCTGAACAAGTCTGCCTTACTTCCAATCGAAAAACAATCAGTCTGCTTGGTGTTATATTCATCTGAATATTCAAATCAGAATACACAAAAATCTGAAATCAATTCATCGGATGCCTATTTCATTCCTTATTCATATCTCCAAATACCGACAAATCATATCATCTAACCCAAAAATCAGGGATCATATTCAAATTCTTCTATCAGTTACGAGTCACAATCTTAAATACGCCGAAATAACATCAAATGATCAATAATTCTCAAAATCAAAAGAAATAAATCAAGATTGAGAAAATCCCTCAATCAAGGTCATCCAAAATCGAATCTTCTGGATAACAAACTCTGCAAAGTGAAAACAACTCACTTGCATCACATAACTCAATGAGTAAATCACTCAGGCTCCATGAACAAAACAAAGAGAGCCACTCGAAATAAAATATTTCAAGAATTATATGTCCAAATGATGTATTCGATTCAGCATAATCACAGAAAAGACTCATCTGTAACTGATTTTCATATCATCATCTATCTTTCTGTTAAACCTCAAGATTAATCTTCAATTCATAATCTCATCAAGTCGGTAATTCATAAATTCTTCAATTATTCAATTCAATATTGAATTCCAGTTCACAACTTAAACTAAAGTCAAATCTTACTGGAATATATCTGTAATCTCTATTCAGTAGCATACTTATCAATGCTAATTTAGATCTTGAACATATCTCGTGCATCGAATATCCTAATTTCGGCATATTTCTGTAATCAAACATCAAATATCAAATCAAAATAATAGAATCTTAAGTCGAGATTCTATATCATCATATTCATATGCATATCATGTTCTTGTTGGTCTAATGCTATTGCTTCTTATCATCATACCAATTGGTTAATTCACAAAATCCAGTGATGCAAGAATCTGCATCTATCACTAATCAGTACTTAGGTAAATTCTCACATGAACAAGATCATGTTCAGTTTCAGTTCATGGAAGCAATAGTTCGAGTCTTCAGTTCCACAAAATCTCTTTTCTGATACAGAGGTAATCATATAATAAGCTTTCAGCTATTATGTATTTATTGCACCAATAATAAAAAGATCAAAACAAAATAAATCTGTTATCTGAAATTTTATTCTCAGGTGCAATTTCATTCTGATCCTCTGTATACTTCTGGAATTTATTCATTGAATAAATTTTAGCACATCTGTCTGACTTGTTCTTACACTGTTTGTTCGGATATCCTTCTCCACAAAGAGTGTAATAAATTTTAATATACTAGGCATTCTGAATCGGATTAATCCATCTCGACTTGCTAGATATATCATTCACTTAATATCTGTTCTGACATAAAAAAAAAATTGTAGATAGAGTTGTAAGTATCTCACAGACTCTTTCATGTCTACAATTTCATTCTCCTAACTCATCATTCAGCTACAATTCTTTTAGACAGGTCTATGTCTTTAACTAAAATGTTTCAGTCGTTAACATCTATTCAGACATAATCTGCAGATTCAAGCCATGAAATAATTCACTCAATCTTGAGCTTTTCCTCATCTACAATTCAAAGAATTGTAATAGACTTGAAAATTCTACTAAAGCATTCCTCACATTCAAAAAGATGCAACTTCTACATGGTATATTTTCTTTCTCATCATTTCTATCTGTTGTGGCAAAGAAGTATAAACAAAATTATATTCTAAGCACTTACCAACAATCAACATACCTCTGCCTTCTTATCATTTCTTTATCAAAATCCCTCAGCTGGTTGCTAGATTTCGAAGTTGGTATTCAATCAATCTGATCCAATAGTTAAACAACTAATCAAGTTCTTCAAACCAACTACAACCCTCAACATCATCAATTTGCTAATCTTCTATGCTGTTCAATCAGAGATACTTCATTCAGCTGAGCAATACCGTTCTGTTCTGTTCAATCTGACCATACCATTCTGTTCAGTCTGGCCATACTATCTGTCAGTCTGGGGTGCTTACATCACCCAAAGAACATATGGGTGCTTACATCACCCGGGAAAAATCTTATAACAAAACAGTAAAAATGCCAAATAGTTACAAATCAGTAAATCAGGCAGTTCAATTTCAAAGATAGATCATGCTCACATGCAATTTATCAATTTATCGAATTATCAAATCAAGTAATGCATAATCATGCAATACAATCAATGCATGTGACTCGATCTACCCCGCTCAGCTTCTATCTCAGTCCAAGAATTTAGGGCTCTGATACCACCTGTTGTGATGACCCGAGTTCTAATCTCTCATTAATCAACACTGTTAGACAATAATCAAAGTCTAAACAATTAATCAACAATGCTAGACAATAATCAAAGTCTAAACAAAAGAATAAAAAAAATTTTTTTTTTTCCAAATGGATTGCCCTGCGCACGCGCGGCCTGTCCTCTCGCGCGCGCGCCGGCACCCAAACCCGAAACTCAAAGGGTTGGCTCGTGCGCGCGCGAGCAGGAGCTCGCCCGTGCGCCGGCCACTGCACCCGAAACAAAATGTTGGCTCAGCTGCTGTCAAAAATGAAATCAAGCCTACAATTGATTCAAGATCATCTCCTACAAAGTCTAGACATGGTTTAATCAATCATAACATCTAACATGC
Organism: Henckelia pumila; assembly: GCF_033568475.1. Lineage (NCBI taxonomy): Eukaryota > Viridiplantae > Streptophyta > Magnoliopsida > Lamiales > Gesneriaceae > Henckelia > Henckelia pumila. The sequence continues at coordinate 145,105,239 of NC_133120.1, forward strand.
ATTCTAACATGCTATAATTGTTAGGAATAAACCATTCCAAGGCTTTACAACATAATCAAAATCTCATAAACATGCAATAATCTTGTCATATAAAAACCAGTTCAAGATACAACATGTTGGAGTCAAATATTTGAAACATTACTCAAATTTCAAATATAATAACAAGACCTTTAGATCATCCTTAACAAGTCTTGATACAAGTAACTTCTAAAATGATCATGTTTACGACTCAATAAACTTCATGACAGTTCAAACAACTCCTAACTCGGATCCTCACACTATATCTCTTCAATCCTTGTTCTTCATGATTGCTTTTGCCCTGTTCCAATCCCCCTATTGCAATGACACATACAACAAAACAATAGCCGGATAACTCCGGTGAGAAATATATTTCCCAGTAAAAGCAACTAAACATGCATATCAAACATATATCAAGATCATGATATAACAGTAAATACAATGCATGTTTTCAAAACAAGGTTCATTTCATCATTCGTCGGTTGGGATCCCGAGAAGTAGATATCATAACTAATCCACCGACTCTCCCGCTCGAGGTGGGGTTACTTATCTTTCTTCTATAGACTAATCATATATGCAAATCAGACGCTAGGCTAAAACAACCACCCAGGCCATACATATACGATTCCTCAAATCGTCTATTCGAACGTTTCCGTTCATTTCAAAATCAAGGAATAAGTCTTCAAGATGAATGCAATATATCATCATCAAAGCATTCATTATATCAACATTTATTCAATAACTCAAAGTAAAACACATAAGATCAAATAATCAAACAAGTATGTGATTTAAGGGAACTCGATACAAACCATCTCGAGTTGTATTCCCAATCAAATAATAGTCCACTTTTACCTTCGTATATTGTCCGTTCTGAATTCTTCAACCTCAAACATGTACATCCATCTTCGTTCAATTCAATCCTTTCAGAATCGAGTCGAAATCATCAGCACATCTTCAATCAAACCATTTCAAATTTCAAGCGAACTTCCTCGGTTCACTATTCGACTTCTTGAGTTGCTTGAGCTCGTAGCATGTCTGAAATATACAGATTGCATCTAACAAAATCAGTATACAATCCCAAGTTCATTAGCTCAATCGTAGACTATCCATATGGTTTCAAAACATAACCAATCATCGTAGCGATTGACAATCGGGAATCGTTACGGTATCGAATTCATTTCTAATTTTAATTCAATTCATACAGCTTTTCAAATCAATACTACATCGTTTGAATCTTCAAAACAGTAGCTAAACATATCAAATAACATCTTATCTCGACAATCATCTATCAAACTTGTCTCAAAACATCAATCGACGGCATAACGACTGAAAATCGGTAACCGACGAAATATCGTATTCGAATTCAATCTCATCTCAACATCTGTGATCATAAACCAGACAAATAACCACATACCAGCAGCTAAAATTTCGAGAATACATGCTGGAGAATCCATACGATTCATTCAAAACTAAATCTTCAATCCGGTTTCGAATATAAACTAAACAACACGTCAAGAACAAGATCATATGCTCATGTACTGATCTCTGCCAATTTCGTTCTACAAAACATACTTAAAGTACTCAGAAACTTACATCAAATCGAAGTACTCGTCTCAAGGATTCCAGAACATCTTTCGGAATCGAAATCGGACGAACGGATCAAAAGTTACGGCATTTTGAAAATCGGAAAATCAACCAAAATGAAAAACGAGAAGGGTTCTCGGCTTCCACTGTTCAACTTTTGAATTTCATATGCAGCCTACACGTTTCACTCCTGAATTTAAGACTTAAAATCGGATATGTATTGAGTAAATTGTAATTTAGTCCCTAAAACTTCATAAATTGCAATTCAGTCCTCGGCCTTCGTTTTAATTCAATTTCAATCCTACATAATTTAAGAATATTAGAATTTAAATCAAAACTCTAAATATTCCCAAATTAAATATACTCGGATTAAAAGTAAATTAAATTCGGATTAATTAAATAATCCTGGCTATTTGCAATTTAGCCCTTCAACGTCGATAATTGCAAATCACTCCCTGATCAGGTTAAATCTTCAAAATTCATCTTCTTTAATTTCCGAAACATGGAATTAAATCTTCAATTCCATAAATATTCAAATCGAATATTTATTCTTTTAATTTAAGAATTCTCAGAATTTAATTCTCAAAATCCACATATTCTCAAATTAAATATTTTCAGCTCGGAAATTAAATCTATCATTTTCATAACTCCTCAAATCAATGTTAGCCCATAATATGGAGTTTAATTCTCAAATTCCATAATTACTAATTGACTATTTTCGGGCCTTACATTCTCGATGAAGGATTTGGGTGAGGCATCCTATATTCTAGGGATACAGATCTATAGAGATAGATCTAAGAGAATGATAGGACTCACTCAGTCAACCTACATCGACACCATATTGAAACGGTTTTCAATGGATGGGTCCAAGAGAGGACATCTACCCATGTGTCATGGAGTTTCTCTATCCAAGTCTATGTGTCCCAAGACGGATGAAGAGATAGAGAAAATGACACATGTACCATATGCGTCAGCCATAGGTAGTATCATGTATGGGATGATATCTACCAGACCGGATGTAGCATTTGCTCTGAGTGTCACGAGCAGATATCAAGCTAATCCCGGTCAAATGCATTGGAAAGCCGTGAAGGACATTCTTAAGTACTTACGAAGGACTAAGAATATGTTCATGGTATATGGAGGAAGAGAACTAAAATTGGAAGGCTATACCGACTCTAGCTTCCAAAGTGACGTGGATGACTCGAAGTCAACCTCTGGATTTGTGTTCATGATCAATGGTGGTGCTGTCTCTTGGAAGAGTTCCAAGCAGGACACCACAGCGGATTCCACCACTGAAGCAGAATACATTGCAGCATCAGCTGCTGCTAAAGAGGCCGTTTGGATGAGGAATTTCGTCCAAGAGTTGGGCGTCATTCCTGAAGTTGTTGGTCCAGTCCCGGTGTACTGTGACAACACGGGTGCCGTTGCTCAGGCAAAGGAACCAAGGTCTCATCAAAGATCCAAACACGTACTGAGGAAATACCACATCATCCGGGAGATTGTGGAAAGAGGAGACATCACTGTCGAAAGAGTGGCCTCTGCAGAGAATATCGCTGATCCACTTACTAAGCCCTTGCCAGGACCATTATTTGACAAACATCGCGAAGCAATGGGTCTACTTAGTATGACTAGTTGGCTTTAGGGAAAGTGGGAGATTGAAAGAGTGGGTGCCCGGTGAGCCAACTTGTGGCTAAGGGCTTTGATGACTCTTTGTATAAACAATCTTTTGTTTAATATAATTTAAACTTTTATTAATGGCAATGACTTTATCTTTCTTCATATTGTTATATTGAGATATACTATTGTTGTTTTGATAAAGACCTTGAATATACTATAGTGTATGTAAGATGTGGTAGAACATGGAGATGTCTATCATGAAACACATCTTATAGTCACTGTGTATTCTAAACTGTTCCTAGTCGATTGAGCCGTCCGATAATAAGGATAAGGATCGCTCGAGTTTGAGACTAGCATTTGCGATGCAGAGTACCACGTTTCATTGGTAAGGAACATAGAGATGTTCGAAGCATGCAAATGGATATTCATATGATGAATGATCGAACTACCCTATCCGGACTTTCCAAGTGGTTATCACTTATCGAGTGGATAAAGTCCGCGGTTTTGGTTGTACACCATTAGTCCTTACTACTTGAAACATCATTGAGACTCTATATGCTAGTACTGTGCTTTGACTCGTTACCGACTCTATTGGGGTCATCAGGTGTCGGAATTGGGTACAGTTACAACACATATAGGAGTCGATGCTTTGTTGTCAAGGATTCACCACATACTTGCGAGTGTGGATATCCTATGCGATCTGAGGAGATATTAGTGTGACGAATCTCTGGCCAGAGTACATGATGTGGTTTAAGAAATGGTTTCTTAGTAGCACATGCGATGTCACTATTTGATCTTCAAGATGTATTGCATAGTTATCGAATCTCGAACGACTCTCGATATACCAATGGTTGTTGATTCGATCGGGATATATGGATGAAGGGACTGTACTGTACGCTAACCAAAATCTATTGGTTCTTGTAGGCACTATCAGTGATACCTAGGGAATCATGGGGCGATGTTGCTAGGCGCTCTTACCATGATTCGATGGGCAAGTCGGAAATTGTTGTTCCGAGTCACAAGGAGTTGTGAGCCCACGGCTAGTTGTATCCCTGAACCATTGAGGGTCACACAGTGTAATGGATTTTTAATCCCCGTTGAGATAGTTAAATTTAAAGAGTTAAATTTAATGAACAAAGAAGTTGGACTTCTTAATTATGAGTAGAGGAGTAAGATTTCCTAAAATGACATAGGGATGAGCATTTTTGGAAATCACTGAATTCGGATTCCGAAAAATTTATCTTGACTTTAAAAGGTGCAGAAATGGTTTCTGTGCACATTGGTGAAATCGGTTTATCAATCGGAGTCACGGTGAATTTTATATTAATTTCTGAACATGCGGGCTTTGCTTGTCGGGCTTGAACTTATGACTAATGGGCCCTAAGCTGTTAGTGGCCTACATTATAAATAAGTTATTGCAGTACAGAAATTAGACATAAGAGGCATAATTTTCGAAATTAACTAGGGTTTTGAGACCTAGTGGCCGCCGCCCCCCTCTCCCCTCTCTGCTCGAAAAACCCAGCCTGTGAATTTTGAATTTGCAGTCTGGTTTAACGGATCAAATTCGTTAATCTCTTCGTAGAAACTTCTGATAGATTTTCTAGTGCAATCTATCAGAGGGATTAAATATCCGTTCGTGGACCTGATTGAAGAACAGTTCGTCCATCAGTTCCAGGGATATACAACAAGAGCAGAGAAATCTGTTGGTGTCCAAAATCTCGATTCGAGATTAAAGGTAAAAATTTTATAATTGTTATTTAATTTTTACACACACAATTTAATCGTAAGGTTGATACCTATTATGAAATCGTTCCATACAAAATTTTAAACTTCCGCTGCACCGGGTATCAATTCTAATTGATCTGATCGCCGCGTTATCCAACAGTTACGTCGGTCATTGCAGTAAATCGCCTGCCAATGACCCCTACTATATTTTTCAGATCGTCTAACTCAAAATGAATGAATTCATAAGGCTCAATATGAATGTAAATGCAAGCCTAAGTCATTCAATAATCCAAGTAAATCAATTAACATGCAAGTATGTGATTTCTTCAGAACACTCGAATCAAGTCGGATTCGAGTCACTCGTTTCATTCCAGTTTAAGTCATCTTATACCTCTTTCAAACGTCGATGCTCCAACCGGCTACAATCTCTAAAACGATACAACTCCTGCAACCTCGCAACTCAACGTCCTTCAAACGAATCTGCAAAATAAGTAATAAGGCCCGAGATCACTATCGACATTCAAACACGACTGAAAATGGCTCAAATCAATTCAAATCAAACTATAGCCCAAAACTCAACCCGGCGGCATAACGACTCTATTCTAATCAAACCGAAATCGCAGACAGCATAATATCAATCCAATAAACTCAATCAACCAACATTCAACCATAACAATCTGATTCCAACAAATCACAAAAACTCAAATTTTGAATAATTTTCCAAAAATCAAAACAATTCCAAACGACGCTCTATTTCGAAACCGACAAAGAATAAACTATCAGAACTCTGCCAAGAACAACATACTCGAAACTCAATCGATTCTAACAACATCCAAAAATAGAAGTCTAGCTGATCGAAGAAAAACTTACTATAGAACGAAGCTCTCGCAGCCGTGATCGCTAATCTGCCTTCAGAAATAAATTCTAACGGACGGATCGAGTTCGGACTGAAATCCAAAATCTTGAAGACACATTGGGGAGTCTTCAATGGAGGGAGAGGCGATGGAGGAGGAGATGGAGTGAAGGAATGGGTCAACTTATGCTTAAATATCTAACAAATCTTAAATTTGCATTTTAGTCCCTGAAAAATCTGAAATTTGCAAAAAGGACCCTAATCAAAATCAAGTCGGCTCTTGAACTCTGTAATCTCCGATTATCTCAAATAAATTCAATTAAGATAAAATCGGAGCGTTACATTATATATATATTTATATTATTTACGTGTATATATATATTTATATTTGGGAATTAGCGTGTATTGTTATGTAAATTAGTAATTAATTTATGTATTTAATTATTAAGTATAGTAATAAGTTTTATTAATAAAAAAAAGAAGAGAGCAATCAGAAGACAAAAAAAAAAGAGAGAGAGAAGAACAACAAGGCAGAAACGAGAGAAGAGGATAGGCGGCTAGGGTTCTTGGGGTGAATTTCTAGCGTTCGATCGTGTTCCGGCCTATCTTAGATGTTAGAAACGCGTTCCAGATCGTTCGTTCTACATATAGAGACAAGTCTTAATCTGTTCTTTGACTCATCGATAAAGCCATATAGTTTTCAAAAAAATGTTGATTGAGATTCGTCGAGATTTATGTGTATTGTTGATTGATGTTATGGATTTAAAAGTGTTGAAGGAATTTTATGAAATTGAAGGTGTAAAAGAGGTTTTATACGAAAAAGTATGCGTATTTATTGTTCATACGTTACTGTTCATGGTATGGATTTAAAAGTGTTGAGGGAATTTTATGAGATTGAAAATGTAAAAGTGGTTTTATACGAAAAAGTATACGTATTTACTGTTTATACGTTACTGTTCACGCATACGGTACGTATATGTGAACAGTGCACGTATTTGTGTGTGTGTGTGTGATCGTTTATGTGTGTGTGCGTGTGAGTGTGGGTGTGCCGTGTGGGTGTGTGTGTGAGTATAATGCATGAACTGTATGTAGGGGTACAAATTTTATATAAATCCCGACCCGTCCCGATTCCCAACCCGATCCCGTCCCGAAATTTCCCGACCCAAAATTTCCCGACCCGAGTTCCCGACCCGATTAATTTCGGGATCGGGATCAGGATAGGCTACTCTTCCGGACGGGATTCCCGACCCGACCTGAATATAAAAATAATATTTTTTAATAATATTTTTTAATTAAAAAAATAATTTTTTTTAAAAATTTTATGTTTTAATATTAATATTTTTATAATTATATACCATATAATTTATTTATATTTATCTTTTTTAATATTAACATTGAGTTATAAATTTTTATTTTGTTTTTTTATTATTATGAATAATTATATATTATTTTATTAATTAAGTAGTTGTTTTAGTTTATTTGTAATATATTAAAAAAAAGTTTTAGTTTTTTAATGGTTATATATAAAAAAAATTTAATTTATTTGTAATGTATTAAAAAATTTTTTGATTTTTTTCATAATTTTTTTAAAAATATTTTCATAGAATTTTTTTTTAAAAAAAATATTATTCGGGATTACCCTCTCCCGACTCGACGGGATCCCGAATGTTCGGGATCCCGAACATTCTGGTCCCGACACTTCTCGGGTGCGGGATCGGAAGAAAAAAAATATCTCAATTCCTATCGGAACAAAAATCAGATAAGGGGATTATGGGACGAGTCCCAACCCGATTCCACCTCTAACTGTATGTGCCTTGAATTCATTGTTCAATTCAAATGAATTTTGTGTGCGCGTGTCATTCTAGAATATATATTTTTATATATAATTGGGTGTGGTGCCCACTATATATATATTTATATATATATATATATATATATATATATTTATATTTAAGTGTAATTGTGTGACGTGTGTGAGTAGGAGTTTTGAGTGTTGTGTGGTGCGTGTGTGTAATTATTCTAGTGTGTGTTTTATTTCTTGCCTGTGTGTTCTTGAATTGAGGATTGAGGTAAAAAAGTGAGGAAAAATATTTTATGGCTTGTGGTAAAGTTACGATTGAGGTTGACGGTGTGTTGGATAAGGCCTTCGGGTCATAATGCCCCACCACTTTAGGTTTGACGGAGTGTTGGATAAGGTCTTCGGGTCATAATGCCCCTCCACTTGAGGTTTGACAGAGTGTTGGATAAGGTCTTCGGGTCATAATGCCCCTCCACCCTGGATATCCTTGTATAATGATTGATCAGACGACTATAATGAAAGTTGAGAAAAGTTTCTGAGCCACAACTCGAAAGGAAAGAAGTATTTTTATGAGGTTGAGGTGTATTTATTCGTGATGTGTTTGTTATGTTTCAAGTTATATTTCTATGCAATGGGTTTGTCTTATGTTGAGGTAAAGTTAAGGTTGAGGCGTCTCTTTTTCGACGATTTTGAAAGTTTAAAGGTAAAGGTTGAGGATTGTGTGCTTGTGTTTGCATGCTTGATGTTTTAAGGGCTTCAAAAAATTAAAGTTGATGTTTAAAGTATAGTTTAAAGTTTATAGAGTTATGTATTTTTGCTACATCCGGATATTTTTTGCTGAGCCATTAGGCTCACTAGACTTTATGGATGCAGGTAATGATGAGGAGTAGGTGGTGCTGTCTGGCGGGTGCGGTGGTCGTGTGACGGCGCAAATCATGACCATGCAGCTTCTGCAACATGATATTTTTAATGAAACATTTTATTTATTTTTATTGTTGAGGGTTTTTGAAACAATTTAAATATTTTATTAATCATCTAGTACTTTTCCTGTTGGCCAGATTTCACTTTAAATTTTCATTAGAATTTTATTATAACTGTTACAGCATTTGAAGTTTGAGTTTGAATGAAGTTAATATTTTCCTGCCAACCGTTTTTAATTAAATGTTTATATTTGTGTGTGATATCCCCCACCCCTTCTATTATGTAGTAATTATTTAAAAAAATAGTCAGTTATTTTTAATTAGTTCATTATTTCAAGTTAAGAATTTGAGGTCGTCACATCATATGTTGCTGATATGATGTCATATTGAAAACAAATTTGGATTGTGGTATCAGACAAATATTTTTAAATCTTACGAACGATTTTATAATTGAAGATCTTATTAATGAAAAACTTTGTAAGAGTACAATGACCAAGTATCTTATTCATAGTTTTAATTCTTATACATTATTTTTTGTTCCTCGCTAAAAATTCTAACTTGGATGGATTTCAGATCCTGGCTCCGCCATTGAATATTGCAAGATCAATATCTCAGTCTAATTTGTTTGCAAAAGATGAAGTGATTGTGTCTTTTATATATCCGCCATCTCGGATCTAGGTTTTCAAACTTCCAAGTCCAACATAGCCTAAAGCTAGGGGTGATTCGGTACGGTATACCTCATATCGTACCGAAAATTTCGATACCGATACCGTATCGAAAATTTCTCGATATACCGAAATTTCGGTATGACATAAATCCATATCGATACCGTACCGAATAACGAAATTCGGTACGATATCGGTATGATACCGTGTATACCGATTTTTTATACTGTTTTTTTTAAAAAATATATCGGTATACACGGTATCGTACCGATACCGTGTATACCAATTTTTTCCGATATATCGAAATACCAAAAATTAGAAAATTTTATACCGATACCGATACCGAAAATTTCGTTACGGTATCATATCGTACCGAAATTTACGGTATACCAAAATTTTCGATATATTCGATTTTTTTCGGTACGGTAAAGACGGTATGAAGGCATTTCGGTATTTTTTGTCAGCCCTACCTAAAGCCTTCGCGCCCATGGTTTAGCCTTGCTACAACTTAAATTGTAATTCACCCAAGTGTAGGTTGTCTGCAAGTAATATACTCGTGAGTACGAGATCGATCCACGGAGAGGATGTTGTAAGTTTAATTTTAGAATGATATATTATGATGGAAATATTATTATGAAACTTCAAATACACAAATTATAAAATTGTCAAGGTTTCAAAGGTTCATTGTTGGTTTATTTAAGATTGCTTAATAAAAATAAATAAAAAAAACTAAAATAAGAATAAACATAAAAAAACAATGAAATATTTAAACAAGTATATCATATAATATAGTTCTCACTATATTAATATCAGATTAACCGATATTTAATACATGGTACCCATAATATATATATAGATGAATAAATATAAACATAAAAAGAACAATTAAATATTTAAACAAGTATATCATATAATATAGTTCCCACTATATTAATATCAGCCGATATTTAATACATGGTACCCATAATATATATATAAATGCATAAATATAAATTGACATAAAAGTAAATGTTAGATCAAATCACAATATTTCATTTAGAACAACCGGCAGAGCCACGCTATCGTCTAAATAAAATATATGACTTTATGTTATGTGCGAGAAAGTAAATGTTAGTTGCGGAAAAGTAAATGTTATATGCGAGAAAATAAATGTTAGTTGCGGAAAAGTAAATGTTAGTTGCGATAAAGTAAAAGTTAGATGCGAGAAAGTAAATGTTAGTTCAAATCACAATATATTATTTAGAACAACCGACAGTGTCACGCTATCGTCTAAATAATATATATGACTTTATTATAAATAGATACTTATATTTATAGTATATAATTATTGTAGTATTTATTGTATCATATTTGACAACAAATCAAGGTAACCACATTCAAGGTACCAAGCATTTGATGTAAATAGATAACAACAAATCTTCCAAAATTATACCTACAAATAAGGATCAATTAGAAAAACAAAATAGAAATAGAAACAGAGAAGAATATACAAAATATAAACAATCTTACTTGACCAACAATGAAACCTTTTCACCTTGACATAAAAAGATTTAGCTTGCCATGAACATGAAACTCAAGAGTAAGGATAAAATAAATTTCATACTTGAACTTGAGAAATATGCACACTCAAACTTTTATTCTCACACACACAATATTTATTTTACAAATGAGTGAAAGAGTGGGTGCCCGGTGAGCCAACTTGTGGCTAAGGGCTTTGATGACTCTTTGTATAAACAATCTTTTGTTTAATATAATTTACACTTTTATTAATGGCAATGACTTTATCTTTCTTCATATTGTTATATTGTGATATACTATTGTTGTTTTGATAAAGATCTTGAATATAATATAGTGTATGTAAGATGTGGTAGTACATGGGGATGTCTATCATGAAATAATATGACTTTATCTTTCTTCATATTGTTATATTGTGATATACTATTGTTGTTTTGATAAAGACCTTGAATATAATATAGTGTATGTAAGATGTGGTAGTACATGGGGATGTCTATCATGAAACACATCTTATAGTCATTGTATATTCTAAATGGTTCCTAGTCGATTGAGCCGTCCGTTAATAAGGATAAGGATCGCTCGAGATTGAGACTAGCATTTGCGATGCTGAGTACCACGTTTCATTGGTATGGAACATAGAGATGTTCAAAGCATGCAAATGGATATTCATACGATGAATGATCGAACTACCCTATCCGGACTTTCCAAGTGGTTATCACTTATCGAGTGGATAAAGTCCGCGGTTTTGGTTGTACACCATTAGTCCTTACTACTTGAAACATCATTGAGACTCTATATGCTAGTACTGTGCTTTGAATCGTTTACCAGCTCTATTAGGGTCATCAGGTGTCGGGATTGGGTACAGTTACGACACATATAGGAGTCGATGCTTTGTTGTCAAGGATTCACCACATACTTGCGAGTGTGGATATCCTATGCAATCTGAGGAGATATTAGTGTGACGAATCTCTTGCCAGAGTACATGATGTGTTTTAAGAAATGGTTTCTTAGTAGCACATGCGATGTCACTATTTGATCTTCAAGATGTATTGCATAGTTATCGAATCTCGAACGACTCTCGATTTACCAATGGTTGTTGATTCGATCGGGATATATGGATGAAGGGACCGTACTGTACGCTAACCAAAATCTATTGGTTCTTGCAGGCACTATCAGTGATACCTAGGGAATCATGGGGCGATGTTGCTAGGCGCTCTTACCATGATTCGATGGGCAAGTCGGAAATTGTTGTTCCGAGTCACAAGGAGTTGTGAGCCCACGGCTAGCTGTATCCCTGAACCATTGAGGGTCACACAGAGTAATGGATTTTTAATCCCCGTTGAGATAGTTAAATTTAAAGAGTTAAATTTAATGAACAAAGAAGTGGGACTTCTTATTTAAGAGTAGAGGAGTAAGATTTCCTAAAATGACATAGGGATGGGCATTTTTGGAAATCACTGAATTCGGATTCAGAAAATTTATCTTGACTTTAAAAGATGCAGAAATGGTTTCTGTGAACATTGGTGAAATTGGTTTATCAATCTGAGTCACGATGAATTTTATATTAATTTTTGAACATGCGGGCTTTGTTTGTCAAGCTTGAACTTATGACTAATGGGCCCTAAGCTGTTAGCAGCCCACATTATAAATAAGTTATTGCAGTACAGAAATTAGACAACAGAGGTCACAAAATATTTTTGAAAAACCCTAGCTGTTTTTACACAGTGGCCGCCGCCCCCTCCCTCTCTCTGTCGAAAATTCCAGCCTGTGAATTTTGAATTTGCAGTCTGATTTAACGGATCAAATTCGTTAATTCTCTTCGTAGAAACTTCTGATAGATTTTCTAGTGCAATCTATCAGAGGGATTAAATCTCTGTTCGTGGACCTGATTGAAGAACAGTTCGTCCATCAGTTCCAGGGACATACAACAAGAGCAGAGTAATCTGTTGGTGTCCATAATCTCGATTCGAGATTGGAGGTAAAAATTTATAATTATTATTTAATTTTTACACACAAAATTTAATCGTAAAGTTTTGATACCCATTATGGAATCGTTCCATATAAAAATTTTTAAACTTCCGCTGCACGGGGTATCAATTCTGATTGATCTGATCGCGGTTCTCCAACAGTGGTATCAGAGCCAGGTTGCTCAGATCAAGCGATTAAATTAATCGATTGTACAAAAAAATTTTAAGCCTCGGTTTTTGAAACAAAATAAATTTTTAAAATAAAATTTTTTTTTTTCGGGCAAAACCCGGGCAGCGATTGGATCGCTGCCCGGGGGGGGGGGGCAGCGATGGGCGCTGCCCAGGGCAGCGCTGGGCAGCGACGGGCAGCCCGGCCCGAGCCCCTTTGGGGCGCGGGCAGCCCGGGAGCGTCCCGGGCGGCCCGCGAAAAATTAGTTTTTAATTTTAAAATTAAAATTTTAATATGTTAAAATTCTATTTTTGGTCCGATCGAAAATTGTTTTTGATTGGTCCACGAGGCGTCGGATCGAATTGTTCGAGTTCGAAAATTTTAAAATTGATTTTTGGATAAATTTGAATTTTTGGAAAATTTAAAGATTTTATCCGTTAAATCAGATTTTATGAAATTAATTATTTTTGGTACAATTGATTATAAGATATGATCTTATGGAAATATTGAGTAAAATATGATTTTATTTGATAAAAAGATAAAATATGATTTTGTATGTAAAATAAGATTTTATATATGGAATATGATTTTATCCTTTTAATTTAAATTGCCGTTGCATGTTATCCAATAAATTAATTTTGAATTAAATATTATTGGATAAGGATGATCGATTTCCATGACCAATTTTGTAGGTGTATGTTAGGAATTTACATTTGTTTTTATTGTTGTTGGATTTATTAATGGGCCTGGTTTATGGCCCAATATGAATGGTCATATGTAATAAAAGTGGGCCTGGTTTATGGCCCGTTCCCACCCCTTAAAATGTATCCCCTATTTGTCATGGTTATTTATTGTAAATACATTAGACTAGGTGGGAGATGAAGATTTGAAGACGGAGGTGGGCCCAGCAGACAATAAATACTGAAGAAATGTAAATTGGAAGTTCAATGTAATAGGATTGCATTGCATACCTGCATATTACCTAGGATTGGACTTAGACTCGTGATTGGCAACCACGGGTCGATTAGAAATGGAATCGATCATCCTATATAATATATGATATTATAGTTGTATGCATGTTTTAGACAAAATTGTATGAATCCCGCAAGCATACAAATTTTAAAATGATGAGACAAATTTTCAAAATTAAAATCCCTCATTTTAAATATGATTTAAAATTGATATCAAGATAAATAAAGGAAATTTAAAATTGTTTAAATGTTCCTACCTTCCATCAACGATCAATGTATGAGATGCTACCCGCGAATGCGGTCTGGCTCATATTATTGGGGGGGCCCGTTCGTCGGAAAGCTGTACATTGGATCGACACATGTTGTAAGTTGGATGGAACTCCCATGGGATCGGCTCATATTATTGGGGGATCCACATGACGACCGTCCATCACAACTTAATATTGATGGGTCATCTTGACATGTCACAATAAACGGCGTCATATTATTGGGCCCTTATTGGACATGAGGTAAAAATGTGGAGGTTGCTTTGAAAGCAATTGGGCTCTACCTTTTGAAAATTATGGTTGACTGATATTATTCGGGACCATAGTTTGTCAATTGGACTCCATGTTCCCACTAAGGAAAACAGTTTCCCGTTTTCACTAGAGGGTAGTGAAATCGTTAAAATAGTGGGAGTGAGATTCATAAAATAAATTTCGCCTATTTTATGTCTTAGTAAATTAATTAAACAATCACTGATTATTATCTGTTTCTTTTCAGTATTTCATTAAGATGAATTCGCGCAATCCACTATTCTCTATTCTCGAACAAAATAAACTAACTGGCGCAAACTATACGGAATGGTTCCGTAAGTTGAAGATTGTCTTGACCTTGGAGAAGATGCTCTACGTGTTAGAAAAATCTCCTCCGAAGGAAGCACCAGCTGATATAAGTCCAGAAGAGTTGGCCAAACTTGATACATGATGGGGCCATGATATCAAGGCCAAATGCTATATGCAAGCCTCGATGTCTGATGAACTCCAGAGGCGATTTGAGGACACCGTGAATGCTGCTGACATTCACGTACAACTCAAGGAACTTTTTGGGGCTCAATCGAGAGCTGAAAGGTTCGCTACTGTAAAAGAGTTAATGACGTGTCGCATGCGTGAAGGGACTTCGGTCCGTGATCATGGGGTACGAGTGATTTGGCTCATACAGAAGTTGGTAACGCTTGATTTGGTGTTGGAGCATGAACTCAACGTGGACTTATTACTTCTATCTCTTCCTTCTTCGTTTGACGGATTTGTGGTGAATTTCAATATGAACAAGATAGAGGCCTCCCTTGAAGAGATGGTCAATATGCTTGTAACATATGAAGCCACTTTAAATAAGGATAAACCGGCTTTTTTGGTGGGCTCCTCTTCTTATGCTAAGAAGGGGCCAAGTACAAAGGGTAAAAAACGTTCTGCCCCACCCAAGAAAACCGAACCCGAGAAGAAGTACAAGACAAAGGCTTCAAACATGGAAAAATCCAAGGATGTTTGCCATCACTGCAAGAAACCCGGTCATTGGAAACATAACTGCAAGGAATATCTAGAGCAGTTGCGAACTGCGAAGGGTATGTTCTATATTGAAATAAATGTTTCACTTAATGCTACTTCTTGGGTATTGGATACCGGATGTGGATCTCACATTTGCAATGATTTGCAGGTGATGACAAGAAGTCGCAAGCTTAGAATGGGTGAGACCCAGCTGAGGCTCGGAAATGGTTCTAGAGTTGAAGCTAAAGCTGTAGGAGATGTTTATTTAATTTTGCAGAACGATTTTAAGTTACTTTTGAGAGACGTTTTATTTGTTCCAGATTTAATTAAAAACATTATTTCTGTTTTTATGCTTGATAGAGATGGTTTTTCTTGCAATTTTGTGAATGAGATTTGCAATATTTACAAGAATGAATGTTTGATTGGAAATGGACAACTTGAAAACGATCTATATAACTTAAAATTAAAAGACGTTCCAATAAATTATGTTGATAAACCGGTAACAACAAACAAAAGGAAAATCGATATTCAAAACCCGGCAAACCTTTGGCATGCTAGGCTAGGTCATATTTCCTCAAGGAGGATGAACAAGCTAGTGGGAGAGGGCATGTTTGATATGTCTGATATTAACTCTCTACCTACTTGTGAATCCTGCCTAAAAGGAAAAATGACTAAATCTCCTTTTAAGGGGAAACCTGAGCGTAGTCAAAATCTGTTGGATTTGATCCATACAGATGTTTGTGGTCCATTAAGAATTGGTACTCAATTCGGCCACACCTACTTCATTACCTTTACTGATGATTATTCTAGGTATGGGTATTTATATTTAATGAAATATAAGTCTGAAGCATTTGAAAAGTTCAAAGAATTCAAGGCTGAAGTAGAAAACAAGCTAGGTAAAAGTATTAAAGCACTTCGATCGGATCGAGGTGGAGAATACTTAAGTACCGAGTTTTTGGACTATCTGAAAGAGAATGGGATTCTCTCTCAGTGGACTTCTCCTATGACACCACAGCTGAATGGTGTATCTGAGCGTCGTAATAGAACTTTGTTGGACATGGTTCGATCTATGATGAGCTTCACTGAGCTTCCACCTTCGTTTTGGGGCTACGCGCTTGAAACTTCGGTGTTGTTGTTGAACAACGTCCACTCCAAAGCAGTGGATAAAACACCATACGAGTTATGGAATGGCAAAGCTCCTAAGTATTCGTACTTGAGGATTTGGGGATGTCCTGCTTACGTGAAGCAGACAGTGGGAGATAAGTTGGATAGTCGATCCACCTTATGTTATTTTGTAGGGTATCCGAAGAATTCAATCGGATATTATTTCTATCATCCTGCTGAAACAAAGGTGTTTGTTTCAAGGAATGCCACCTTCTTGGAGAAGGAGTTTTTATTGGATAAGAAAGGCGAGATGATGGAACTCGAAGAAATTCGAGAAGAACCCGAAATACAAAATAATGATCCTACACCTCAGGAACCATTGATAGACACGCCTATACCTAGAAGATTTGAGAGGACTTCTAGACCTCCTATTCGATATGGTCTTCTTCTTGAAGGGGATCAAGATGAACCCGATGTTGGATGTGATCCAAGAAACTTCAAAGAAGCAATTTCTGATGCGGATTCAAATTTATGGCTTGAAGCTATGCAGTCGGAAATAGATTCAATGCATACAAACCAAGTTTGGTCCTTAGTAGATCCTCCCGATGGAATTGTTCCAATAGGGTGTAAATGGATCTACAAGAGAAAGCTTGGGCCTGATGGTAAGGTATTGACCTACAAGGCGCGATTGGTGGCGAAAGGTTATACTCAAAGACAAGGATTTGACTATGATGAAATCTTTTCACCAGTTGCAATGTTCAAGTCCATAAGAATCCTTATTGCCATAGGTGCTTGGTATGACTATGAGATATGGCAAATGGATGTGAAGACTGCATTTCTTAATGGAAACATTAAGGAAGAGATCTATATGACGCAGCCTGAGGGATACACATCCATGGGAAGCGAGCATAAGGTATGCAAGCTTCAGAGATCAATCTATGGTCTAAAACAAGCATCAAGAAGTTGGAACCAGAAATTTGATGAAACAATAAAGGATTTTGGTTTCATCAAGAACCCGGAGGAACCATGCGTGTACAAGAAAGTAGTTAAGGATGCTGTGACATTCTTAGTACTTTATGTTGATGACATCCTACTCATTGGGAATGACGTAGGGATGTTGCAGTCAACTAAGATATGGTTATCAGGTAGATTCTCGATGAAGGATTTGGGTGAGGCATCCTATATTCTAGGGATACAGATCTATAGAGATAGATCTAAGAGAATGATAGGACTCACTCAAGCAACCTACATCGAAACCATATTGAAAAGGTTTTCAATGGATGGGTCCAAGAGAGGACATCTACCCATGTGTCATGGAGTTTCTCTATCCAAGTCTATGTGTCCCAAGACTGATGAAGAGATAGAGAAAATGACACATGTACCATATGCGTCAGCCATAGGTAGTATCATGTATGGGATGATATCTACCAGACCGGATGTAGCATTTTCTCTGAGTGTCACGAGCAGATATCAAGCTAATCCCGGTCAAATGCATTGGAAAGCCGTGAAGGACATTCTTAAGTACTTACGAAGGACTAAGAATATGTTCATGGTATATGGAGGAAGAGAACTGAAATTGGAAGGCTATACCGACTCTAGCTTCCAAAGTGACGTGGATGACTCGAAGTCAACCTCTGGATTTGTGTTCATGCTCAATGGCGGTGCTGTCTTTTGGAAGAGTTCCAAGCAGGACACCACAGCGGATTCCACCACTGAGGCAGAATACATTGCGGCATCAGCTGCTGCTAAAGAGGCCGTTTGGATGAGGAATTTTGTCCAAGAGTTGGGCGTTATTCCTGAAGTTGTTGGTCCAGTCCCGGTGTACTGTGACAACACGGGTGCCATTGCTCAGGCAAAGGAACCAAGGTCTCATCAAAGATCCAAACACGTACTGAGGAAATACCACATCATCCGGGAGATTGTGGAAAGAGGAGACATCACTGTCGAGAGAGTGGCCTCTGCAGACAATATCGCTGATCCACTTACTAAGCCCTTGCCAGGACCATTATTTGACAAACATCGCGAAGCAATGGGTCTACGTAGTATGACTAGTTGGCTTTAGGGCAAGTGGGAGATTGAAAAAGTGGGTGCCCGGTGAGCCAACTTGTGGCTAAGGGCTTTGATGACTCTTTGTATAAACAATCTTTTGTTTAATATAATTTACACTTTTATTAATGGCAATGACTTTATCTTTCTTCATATTGTTATATTGTGATATAATATTGTTGTTTTGATAAAGACCTTGAATATACTATAGTGTATGTAAGATGTGGTAGTACATGGGGATGTCTATCATGAAACACATCTTATAGTCACTGTATATTCTAAATGGTTCCTAGTCGATTGAGCCGTCCGTTAATAAGGATAAGGATCGCTCGAGATTGAGACTAGCATTTGCGATGCTGAGTACCACGTTTCATTGGTATGGAACATAGAGATGTTCAAAGCATGCAAATGGATATTCATACGATGAATGATCGAACTACCCTATCCGAACTTTCCAAGTGGTTATCACTTATCGAGTGGATAAAGTCCGCGGTTTTGGTTGTACACCATTAGTCCTTACTACTTGAAACATCATTGAGACTCTATATGCTAGTACTGTGCTTTGACTCGTTTACCGACTCTATTAGGGTCATCAGGTGTCGGGATTGGGTACAGTTACGACACATATAGGAGTCGATGCTTTGTTGTCAAGGATTCACCACATACTTGCGAGTGTGGATATCCTATGCAATCTAAGGAGATATTAGTGTGACGAATCTCTGGCCAGAGTACATGATGTGTTTTAAGAAATGGTTTCTTAGTAGCACATGCGATGTCACTATTTGATCTTCAAGATGTATTGCATAGTTATCGAATCTCGAACGACTCTCGATTTACCAATGGTTGTTGATTCGATCGGGATATATGGATGAAGGTACCGTACTGTACGCTAACCAAAATCTATTGGTTCTTGCAGGCACTATCAGTGATACCTAGGGAATCATGGGGCGATGTTGCTAGGCGCTCTTACCATGATTCGATGGGCAAGTCGGAAATTGTTGTTCCGAGTCACAAGGAGTTGTGAGCCCACGGCTAGCTGTATCCCTGAACCATTGAGGGTCACACAGAGTAATGGATTTTTAATCCCCGTTGAGATAGTTAAATTTAAAGAGTTAAATTTAATGAACAAAGAAGTGGGACTTCTTATTTAAGAGTAGAGGAGTAAGATTTCCTAAAATGACATAGGGATGAGCATTTTTGGAAATCACTGAATTCGGATTCAGAAAATTTATCTTGACTTTAAAAGATGCAGAAATGGTTTCTGTGAACATTGGTGAAATTGGTTTATCAATCTGAGTCACGATGAATTTTATATTAATTTCTGAACATGCGGGCTTTGTTTGTCAAGCTTGAACTTATGACTAATGGGCCCTAAGCTGTTAGCAGCCCACATTATAAATAAGTTATTTCAGTACAGAAATTAGACAACAGAGGTCACAAAATATTTTTGAAAAACCCTAGCTGTTTTTACACAGTGGCCGCCGCCCCCTCCCTCTCTCTGTCGAAAATTCCAGCCTGTGAATTTTGAATTTGCAGTCTGATTTAACGGATCAAATTCGTTAATTCTCTTCGTAGAAACTTCTGATAGATTTTCTAGTGCAATCTATCAGAGGGATTAAATCTCTGTTCGTGGACCTGATTGAAGAACAGTTCGTCCATCAGTTCCAGGGATATACAACAAGAGCAGAGTAATCTGTTGGTGTCCATAATCTCGATTCGAGATTGGAGGTAAAAATTTATAATTGTTATTTAATTTTTACACACCCAATTTAATCGTAAAGTTTTGATACCCATTATGGAATCGTTCCATATAAAATTTTTAAACTTCCGCTGCACCGGGTATCAATTCTGATTGATTTGATCGCGGTTCTCCAACAATGAGGACTTCTCTACACTCTTGCACACTACAAAGCTTATACAACACATCTATTTATAGGTCAAATGAGAGCAAAGGTCCAAGACTCATTAAATATGGAATAGTAAAGTTGGTGGGTGCCTGTCTCCTTGAATGTCAATACATTGACCCAACTTTAATTGTCATGTTTGATGCCTTAGACTTCCGATTTTGCTTCTGCACAAAACATATAACACGTAGCCCTTTGTCTGTAGATGTGTTTTGACAACTCATTCACCCCTTTTGGATAAAATATTAAATACTTATGATATTTTTACTCCAAGCTGGTCATAGTAAAAGTAAATCTGTCTCCATTTTGATGTTTGATTATTTTGATCATCTTAATGAAGTTTTTGGAATTTCTTGTCTTCTACAAAGTTGAAGATGCCTCTTTTGTGATTCTACAGGTTTTGAGATTACTCTATTATGACCTCTGTAGCTTGAGTAATTTTATTTTTACCAAACCTGCGCAAACCGTAAAATACAACATTTTAGTAAAATATTTAAATATAAACACATAACACTAAAATAATACAACTTCATAATTTTAATTAAACTTAAATTTTAAAACACACTTTTTAACATATAAATAATTACAAATTTTAAGTTTCATCACACCCCCAAACCGGCTAATTACTAGTCCCTTAGTAATAAAATTTCATAAAATCACAAGTTAGATTTTTATTTCTTAATATATATATTCAAATTTGCAAACTTTAAAATTTTAAAACATACTTGTAAGAATATCATATGTTTATTTATAAATCTTGATATCAACTAATATATTAATATATAATTGGATGGGGTATACATATATATTTCACACAATATCAAAATATTAAATATAAATAATTTTTTATATAAATATTTTCTAAAAACTTTGAGAATAATATAATCAAAATGATAATAGAAATCCTTTTTATAACATGTATATCTTCAGAAATTTTAATGTAAAAGTCTCAACTCCATATTCTCTCGGGTTATGATTTTTTTTTTATATATATATATATATAACTAGTTTTCACTCATGGAGTTGGAATAAAATTATACACTCATTGAAAATGGTTAATGTGTAAAACAGACAATCAAATAACCTAATATTGAAAATAAGATAGGATAATTTACAAAGAATAAACTCATTTTGTTTTTATTTTGTTTTTTTTTCTTTTTTCTATTTTTCTCTTTTTTGCTTGGCTGCAAAATTGTTTTTACATAACCAAATACCTCCAATAAACTTTGAAAATGTAACATATTTTTTTTTCAAAGTTTATTTATTTGTTTATTTTTTATGAGGTAAATCTGTTACATTGATAATTATAGTAGAGATATTAATACTCTACATCTTTACAATCAAACTTCAAACAATCTTTGCAGCCAATTTTCATATGCACAATAAATTTTTTTTTAAATGGGTTTAATCTAGTAATCAACCATTTCTTAATAATCAATAAAAGCTTATAAGTTGTTTTCTCAATTCTCACCTCTCACTCACAAAATTTATGTGGGTAAATATTGCACTTTTACAAATTAATTCCCTCAATTATACATGTTATTATTCATTCAATCAATATCACTTTAATTATATACTCATAAAAGTTTTAGAAAATATGTTATTTGAAAACACACAATTATATATTATTTAAAACTTATATCCCATCAATTACATAATTTCTATTAAATTGATAAAAGAAGAATAAATAAAAATCTATACAAAAAGACTTCATTTTCTTAGTAGTTTGCAATTTAAATATATACGGAATATTAAAATCTAATCTATTGTGATAATATGATAAATAAAAACTAATGCGTGTCAGGAGTTTTTGACTCCTTACTCTGCCATTGAAAAAGGAAAAATATATATTATAATAGAAATATTTTTTTTTTTATATTTTCAATTTTTTTTTTTAAAATAAACCCTCCCCCAAATCTGAATATGACATTTTTTTTTTAAAGAAAAATAAAGAGTACATGATGAAAGAGATATCACCTGAAATTTATTGAAGATGAGGAACAAACACAAACCATTTCGTGACATGTTGAATCAATGATCCAGTTTTCTTTTCTTACTGGTTGGTTGAGACCAATTGATCTTTGTTATAGCCGAATCAGGTTGATGAACAAAAGCTTGGAGATCATCAATTAATTGGTCTTCATTTGAAGCAAAGATGAGCATCCTTCGTGAATTTTCTGAAATAAAATTTTGTTCCACGGCTACATCAAGAAAAGTCAACAAACCATCATAATAGTTATAGATATTCAACAAGCCAACAGGTTTATTATGGATATTAAGTTGTGCCCAAGAAACAACATGAAAAATTTCTTCTAAAGTACCAAAACCACCAGGTAAGGCAATAAAAGCATCAGAATTTTCTATCATTTTAGTTATTCTCTCGTATATTGATGAAACTTTCAACTCTTCCCCAACCGTAACACCTGTAATATTTCCTTCAGCTAAAGCTGTAGGAATAATACCCAAAACCTGACTACCTCCAAGATGAGCTGCTGTTGAAATAGATCCCATTAACCCAATATTTCCTCCTCCGTAAACCAAGTGAATTTTTCTCTCTGCTAACTTTTTTCCAAGATTAATTGCTGCATCAACAAATATTTCATTCTTTCCAGTATTAGAACCACAAAAGACACAAATATTTTTCAATTTTTGTGAAGAAGATCCTGTCATGTTTTTTTTTTCTTTTCAAAAATATAGAGAGAGTTGAGTGATTTTATAAGGAAAACAAGGAATAAGACAGAAATAGGAATACAGATGTGAACAAAATGATGAAAATAGTAAAAAAACAATAATATATAATAATAACATGCATGCGTATAAACAGTGATGTGATTGTGGCTCACAGTGTTCCTTCAATATTTATGAGTCGAGGGTTGGCTTACCATCCAATTTTCTTATAAATTGGCAAATAGGATCTTTTTTAGTCAGATTCCCAAGACCATTACCATGACGCTGCGCTTGGAATAGTTTCCATAAACGGAGAAGTTGACCTTGAACATCTCCACTAGAATGCGTCTCAAGAGTCAATGAGATATCATCTAATGACTCTTTACTCAGCCCATTCTTAATGAAATCAATTTTATCTTCTCTATTTGTGGAAACATATCCCAAAGATCTGCATTGTCTATTACAAGTTCATCTGGCACAATTATGACAAACATCTAACCTTTTAGCCCTTCTTTTCTTCGCATAGATACTTTTACCTAGTCCAGACATATTTCGAACAAGTATGAATTTTGGAACTTCACCACCTAATCGAACCTTGGCTTCAATTATAAGACGAATATCCTCCGAGATTCCTTTTTGCATAAGCATTCTCAATCTTTCACATCTGCCTTCATAAATCATTCTCAGAACTTTTTTAGAAACAGATGGAAAATATTTACCAAGTTTTTTGATAGCTTCATCCATAATATATATTTATATATATATATATTCAATTATTTTGGGAAATTGAAATAAAACCGACTGAAAGTAGTCACGGAGTACCGTTATCCGCCACTTAACCGGGAAGTTAACTCAATTCTGCAAAAATAAAATAAAAATATAAGTAACAATTAAGAACTTCATTTTCTATAAACGGTTTAAGTCTTTGCCCATTAAATTTAAATACATTATTATTTTTAGGATTTTCAACATCAACAGCACCATGAGGATAGACAAATTTAGCAATAAATGGTCCTGACCATCGCGATCTAATTTTTCCTGGAAACAAATGCAAGCGAGAATTATAAAGTAAAACTTTTTGTCCGATTTTAAAAGATTTTCTTATAATATTTTTATCATGAAATGCTTTTGTTTTATCTTTATAAATCTTTGCATTTTCATATGCATCATTTCTTAATTCTTCTAGTTCATTTAATTGTAATTTTTTTAATTTAGATGCATCATCTAAATTAGTATTAAACGCTTTAATTGCCCAATAAGCTTTATGTTCAATTTCAACAGGTAGATGACAATGCTTTCCAAAAACTAATCTATATGGTGACATCCCCAATGATGTTTTAAATGCAGTTCTATATGCCCATAATGCATCACTTAATCTTAACGACCAATCTTTTCGATTTGGATTGACTGTTTCTTCCAAAATTTGTTTTATTTCTTTATTTGCAAGTTCAACCTGACCATTCGTTTGAGGGTGATATGGAGTAGAAACTTTATGTGTAATACCATATTTTCTTAACAACGAAGAAAATGATTTATTTATAAAATGACTTCCCCCATTGCTTATTATAGCTCTAGGTATTCCAAATCGACTAAAAATATTTTCTTTCAAAAATTTTATCACAACTTTATGATCATTAGTTCTACATGCAATTGCTTCAATCCATTTTGAAACATAATCGACAGCCACTAAAATATAAGTGAATCCAAAAGATAATGGAAATGGACCCATAAAATCTATTCCCCAACTGTCAAATATTTCAATAATCATGATTGGATTTAAAGGCATCATGTTTCGTTTTGAAATTGAACCCATTTTCTGACAATTTTCACAAGATTTGTAAAATGAATGTGTATCTTTGAATAAAGAAGGCCAATAAAATCCACATTAAAAGATTTTTGCAGCTGTTTTCTTTGACGAAAAATGACCTCCACATGCCTCAGAATGACAAAATTTAATGACACTACTTACCTCATTGTCGGGTATGCATCGTCAAAAAATTTGATCAGGACAATACTTAAACAAATAAGGATCATCCCAATAAAATTTTTTGACCTCTTTCAAGAATTTATTTTTATCTTGTGAACTCCAATGAGAAGGCATTTTATTTGTCACAAGAAAATTTACAATATTAGCAAACCAAGACATAGTAGTAGCATAAAATAGTTGATCATCCGGAAAATTTTCATTTATTGGTATTTCATTTTGAGATGATTCAGAAATTATTCTTGATAAATGATCGGCTACTACATTTTCTTTTCCTTTTTTTATCTTTTATTACAAGATCAAATTCTTGTAACAACAAAATCCATCTTATTAATCTCGGCTTAGCATCTTGTTTATTTGATAAATATTTTATGGCAGAATGATCAGTGTAAACAATAGTAGTAGAACCAATTAAATAGGATCGAAATTTATATAATGCAAACACTACTGAAAGTAATTCTTTTTCAGTTGTTGAATAATTGATTTGAGCACTATTTAAGTTTCTACTTGCATAATAGATCACATAAGGTTTACCTTCTTTTCTTTGTCCTAACACGGCTCCTACAGCATAATCACTTGCATCACACATTAATTCAAATGGTAAAGACCAATCAGGAGGTTGTAAAATAGGTGATGTAGTTAAAAGATTAATTATCTTTTTAAAAGCAGTTTCACATTCTTGAGTCCATTCAAATTGTGCATCTTTTGTTAAAAGATTTGAAATTGGTTTCGATATTATGCTAAAATTTTTTATAAATCTTCTATAAAATCCCGCATGACCCAAAAATGATCGAATTTCTTTGATCGTGTTTGGTGATGGTAAATTAACAATAACATCAACCTTAGCTTTATCAACTTCAATTCCTTTTTCAGATATGACATGCCCTAACACAATTCCGGATTTAACCATGTAGTGACATTTTTCCCAATTTAAAACAAGATTTTTTTCTTCACATCTTTTTAAAACTTCTTCCAAATTTTTAAGACAGTTTTCAAATGAGTTTCCAAAAACAGTTATATCATCCATAAAAACTTCCACAAATTCTTCAATCATGTCACTAAAAATACTTAGCATGCATCTTTGAAAATTAGCCGGGGCATTACATAAACCAAATGGCATTCTTTTAAAAGAAAAAGTTCCGAACGGACAAGTGAAAGTAGTTTTTTCTTGATCTTCTAATGATATTGGTATTTGATAATACCCCGAATACCCATCAAGAAAACAATAATAAGGATTACCTGCCACTTTCTCTAAAATTTGATCTAAAAATGGTAACGGAAAGTGATCTTTTCTAGTTGCATTATTTAATTTTCTATAATCAATGCACATACGCCAACTAGATGGAATCCTAGCTTGTAATAATTCTCCCTTTTCATTTTTTATAACAGTGATGCCTGATTTTTTTGGTACTACTTGTGTTGGACTTACCCATTTACTATCCGATATTGGGTAAATAATTCCGGCATCTAATAGTTTTAAAACTTCATTTTTAACAACTTCTTTCATGTGTGGATTTAATCTTCTTTGTGGTTGTTGATATGTTTTAGCATTTTCTTCCAAGTGAATTCTATGTGTGCAGATTAAAGGATTTATACCTTTTATATCTTGCAAAGTCCATCCAATTGCATTTTTGTGTTTTTTAAGTAGTGTTATTAAATCTTCTTCTTGTTTTGGTAAGAGGGTAAAAGATATTACAATAGGATATGTTTGATTTTCACCAAGGAAAGCATATTTTAGTTCTATTGGTAAAGGTTTTAATTCAAGTTTTGGATGATCATTTTCTTTTACTTTTTCAAGTTCATTAATTTCTTCAAATAACTTTGATTTAAAAACATTTTTTGAATCAAAACTTTCCACTAAACAAACTTCAGATTGTTGATTTAAGTTTTCTTGGTGTATATTTTCTTCCACGATTGTTTCTATTGCATTATCATCTTCATCTTCATTAATACTTGGTTGTTTACATAAATTGAACACATTAAGTTCTAAAGTCATATTTCCAAAAGACAATTTCATTATTCCATTTCAACAATTAATTAAAGCATTTGAAGTTGCTAGAAATGGACGTCCCAATATTACTGGAATTTCGTTATGTACTTCTATTGGTTGTGTATCCAAGACAATAAAATCCACGGGATATATGAATTTATCAACTTGAACTAATACATCTTCTACAATACCTCTAGGTATTTTGATTGACCTATCGGCTAATAAAAGAGTAACAGATGTAGGTTTTAAATCTCCCAACTTAAGCTTTTCATAAACTGAATAAGGAATTAAATTCACACTTGCTCCCAAATCTAACAAAGCTTTTTTAATTTTATTTTTTCCAATAATACATGAAATTTTTGGACAACCGGGATCTTTATATTTCAAGGTAGAATTATTTTGAATAATAGAGCTTACTTGCTCCGTTAAGAATGCTTTCTTCTTTACATGCAATTGTCTTTTCACAGTACATAAATCTTTTAAAAACTTTGCATAAGAAGGCACTTGTTTAATAGCATCTAATAATGAAATATTTATTTTTACTTGTTTAAAAACTTCATAAATATCAGAATCATTTTTTTGTTTTTTTATTATTAACTAATGCATGAGGGAAAGAAACATGTTTATTTGACTCACATATTATTTCAGATAATTTATCATCAACTTTCTTAATCTTAGGACTCAAAGTATCATCTTTCTCGAAAGTATCAAGATTTTCATCCTTACTCTTTGAGTTTGACTGATCTTTGTTTTCATCACTATATGGATCATTAACTATTTTACCACTTCTAAGAGTAATAACAGATTTTACTTGATCAAATTTTTCTTGATTTTGATTTTTAGGATTAGGTTGTGGTTGAGATGGAAATTTTCCTTTTTCATGAATATTAAGTGCAGATGCAAATTTTGCAAGAGTTTCTTTCAAATCATTCATAGATTGAATGTTTTGAATATTGATAGACTCTTGCTTTTGAATGTATGCATGAATTTGATCTTCAAAATGTTTTCTTGGAGGTGGGATATAAGGAGCATAACCTTGATGACTTTGGTTATTGTGAAAAGGTTGTTGTGAAGGTTGTGCATTATTATCGTTCCTCCAACTAAAATTAGGATGATTTCTCCAACCAGGATTATATGTTTGTGAAAAAGGATCTAATGTTGGTTTTTTAAAATTGTTAACATAATTGGCTTGTTCATGGAGACATTCTTTAAATGAAGGAAAAGTAGGACAATTTTTTGTAAGGTGATCATGTGTGTCACATATATGACAAACAGTTTCTTGAACACTTTTTAATTGATCACTCTTTTTCATTTCTAATGACTCGATTTTTCTTGCTAAAGATGCAAGTTTAGCTTGAACATCTACATCATCTTTAAGATGATAAATACCACCCCCATTTGTTGAATTACTGGTTTTACTTGGTGGTTCAATTGAGCCTATATTATCCCAATTTTGAGCATTTTCTGCTAATGACTCTAAATATTCTATAGCTTCATTTGGGTTTTTATCTTCAAAAGTTCCATTACACATGAATTCTATCATTTGCCTATCTTTAGGTATTAAACCTTCATAAAAGTGAGAAACTATTCTCCATATTTCAAAACCATGATGTGGGCATGTATTAAGTAACTCTTTATATCTATCCCAACATTGATAAAATGTTTCCCCTTGTTTTTGAGAAAAAGTTGTAATTTGTCATTTAAATGAGTTTGTTCTATGGGAAGGAAAAAACTTTTTTAGAAATTGTTGTTGCATTTCTTCCCATGATTTTATTGAACTTGATCTCAAATTTTGCAACCATGTTTTAGCTTTATCTTTTAAGGAAAAAGGGAAAAGCTTTAATCGAACAGTATCCATGCTACAATTTTGATCATTATAAGTGTTGCAAACCTCCTCAAATTCTCTTAAATGCAAATATGGATTTTCAGAATCTAAGCCATGAAAATTTGGTAAAAGTTTAATGACTTGTGGCTTAAAATTGAAATTAGATGCATCAGGAGGAAAAACTAAACAAGATGGTGTACTAGTTCTTATTGGATTCATATGGTGCCTAAGTGTTCTTGGTTGTTCATGTTCTTGATTATTATTATTATTATTATTATTATTATTATTATTATTATTATTATTATTATTATTATTATTATTATTATCATCTTGATTATTAGAATTATCCTCCATGTTTAAAATATTTTCAGTTACTCGAACAAGTCTACCACTTTGTTTACGACTCCAAACAATCATACAATTAAAAACAACATACTATATACATAATAACATAAATAACAAAAATTAAACTTAATTTACTCCTCCCCGGCAACGGCGCCAAAAACTTGCTACAACTTAAATTGTAATTCACCCAAGTGTAGGTTGTCTGCAAGTAATATACTCGTGAGTACGAGATCGATCCACGGAGAGGATGTTGTAAGTTTAATTTTAGAATGATATATTATAGATGGAAATATTATTATGAAACTTCAAATACACAAATTATAAAATTGTCAAGGTTTCAAAGGTTCATTGTTGGTTTATTTAAGATTGCTTAATAAAAATAAATAAAAGAAACTAAAATAAAAATAAACATAAAAGAACAATGAAATATTTAAACAAGTATATCATATAATATAGTTCCCACTATATTAATATCAGATTAACCGATATTTAATACATGGTACCCATAATATATATATAGATGAATAAATATAAACATAAAAAGAACAATTAAATATTTAAACAAGTATATCATATAATATAGTTCCCACTATATTAATATCAGCCGATATTTAATACATGGTACCCATAATATATATATAAATGCATAAATATAAATTGACATAAAAGTAAATGTTAGATCAAATCACAATATTTCATTTAGAACAACCGGCAGAGCCACGCTATCGTCTAAATAAAATATATGACTTTATGTTATATGCAAGAAAGTAAATGTTAGTTGCGGAAAAGTAAATGTTATATGCGAGAAAGTAAATGTTAGTTGCGGAAAAGTAAATGTTAGTTGCGATAAAGTAAAAGTTAGATGCGAGAAAGTAAATGTTAGTTCAAATCACAATATATTATTTAGAACAACCGACAGTGTCACGCTATCGTCTAAATAATATATATGACTTTATTATAAATAGATACTTATATTTATAGTATATAATTATTGTAGTATTTATTGTATCATATTTGACAACAAATCAAGGTAACCACATTCAAGGTACCAAACATTTGATGTAAATAGATAACAACAAATCTTCCAAAATTATACCTACAAATAAGGATCAATTAGAAAAACAAAATAGAAATAGAAAAAGAGAAGAATATACAAAATATAAACAATTTTACTTGACCAACAATGAAACCTTTTCACCTTGACATAAAAAGATTTAGCTTGCCATGAACATGAAACTCAAGAGTAAGGATAAAATAAATTTCATACTTGAATTTGAGAAATATGCACACTCAAACTTTTATTCTCACACACACAATATTTATTTTACGACTTCTCTACACTCTTGAACACTACAAAGCTTATACAACACATCTATTTATAGGCCAAATGAGAGCAAGGGTCCAAGACTCATTAAATATGGAATAGTAAAGTTGGTGGGTGCTTGTCTCCTTGAATGTCAATACATTGACCCAACTTTAATTGGCATGTTTGATGCCTTAGACTTCCGATTTTGCTTCTGCACAAAACATATAACACGTAGCCCTTTGTCTGTAGATATGTTTTGACAACTCATTCACCCCTTTTGGATAAAATATGAAATACTTATGATATTTTTACTCCAAGCTGGTCATAGTAAAAGTAAATCTGTCTCCATTTTGATGTTTGATTATTTTGATCATCTTAATGAAGTTTTTGGAATTTCTTGTCTTCTACAAAGTTGAAGATGCCTCTTTTGTGATTCTACAGGTTTTGAGATTACTCCATTATGACCTCTGTAGCTTGAGTAATTTTATTTTTACCAAACCTGCGCAAACCGTAAAATACAACATTTTAGTAAAACATTTAAATATAAACACATAACACTAAAATAATACAACTTCATAATTTTAATTAAACTTAAATTTTAAAACACACTTTTTAACATATAAATAATTACAAATTTTAAGTTTCATCAAGCCTCTTATGGTTTATCTCATGAAGTTTATGTAATGCTCAAGGATTTTAGCCCTTTGTTTATAAGCAAATCTGAAAAACTTAATTGATTTTGGTGGTAGTTAATGCATTTGGTGTGTGTTGTATAAAAAAAAAAAAATTAAAAAAAATAGAGAAATCAAAACTGCAAAGTTTAAATCTGTTCTAATTTTTAGCATTTTTTTTATTAAAACAATCTTAGAAAATAATCTTATCATGAGGGTTGTGTACTGTGTTAGGTATGATGGATAAAGTAGGATAAAAAGATATTTTTTTTAAAAAAAAATCATTTTGTCATGTTAATGAAAGACTAACTTGTCTACCTCAAAAAATGAAAGACTAACTTGTACTAATTAAGAAGTTGACAATTAAACTCACATACAACCCAAGAACTAAAGAATTTTTATTTTAAACATTCATCTTGTTCCCAAAATGCTCTTTGTTTGACTTGATAATAATAATAATATTTTTACATTTTTATTACTCATTTCATTGACTTAATAATAATAATAATAATAATAATAATAATAATAATAATAATAATAATAATAATAATAAAGATTCTAGGAAATTCACTTTTGGACACAGTAGTCGATCGTATATTACATATTATAATTTAATAATAAAAAGATGTTTACAAAATAAATTTCCATATTCAGAAATTGAAATGAAAAAAATGAAAAAAATAAAATAAAATCTTAGCTTATGTCCTCTTCATTATTGCATAAAACATGAATTTAAAAATCAAATATTATTCTCAATCGATTTTTATTAATATAAATATGCTTTGAATGAGAAATTTTTAAACCAATCAGTAAATTTTGATTTTGTTGGATTTAAAAAACCATTATACTAGAAAAAAATGGTCATATTATATTTTTACATTAGGGCTCGAAGAGTATTTTATTACTTTTCTTTTCTTAAAAAACATCTAAGGATATTTAGACATAATATTAAATCCTCCTTACATAATCGTATTCATAAAAATCACCAAAGATAAAATATTTTATCATCACATCTTACACATCTTCATCTATAATTTTTTATCACTCATTAGTCATTACTGATCATTCAATAATTATTGGTCCTAAAGTACTACCGCAAAGGTGTATTTAAAGATGAATGATTATTAATTCACTTAGGATTCATTGATTTTTTACCTAAAAAAAACACAATCTAAAAAATGGATAATCGATAAATTAATAACTTTTATAAAACATTTTTTTTTCATATTTCGATTTTGATCAGTTTGTTAAATTAATAATTTTTGATAAATTAATAGAATAATTAATAATTTTGATATAATAATAAATAAATAATTTTTCATAAAATTTTTATAAAAATGTATAATTTCATCAATATCATAATTAATATTTTTATAAAATTTCAAATATAATTATAACAATCTAATAAAAAAAATTGTGATTGCATTGTTTTTTTTAAGAATTAAATCTAGTTAAACTTCTTTTATGCTCACATGGTACCAAGTATTTCATGTTTCATTGTCAGTTATATTTCGCCCCCAGATATGTTTCGTTAGACGATCTCATGAGTAGACTTATTCGTGAGAGAGACTAACTCAATTAATATTTGTAATTAAAAGTAAGAAACTAACATATTAATTATTCTTCATTAATCGAATCGAATCAAATATTTGTCTCATAAAACTAATTCATAAGACAATTTTATTAGAGTTTTGTGAACTATTATTACTAAATCAAGGTTGTGATTAATTGAGTATTCTAAAAAAAAAAGTCGATTAACCGATATTTAATTCCGTTTAAGTTTTAATATGCTTAAATTCGATTAAACAATTATTCTTTATGACACAAGATTTTTTTAATGATTTTTTGAACGAATGTTTTTTTAATAATAATAATAATAATAATAATAATAATTTATCCTCAATTAACCATTTTCCCAACAACATTAGTTACTGCTATTTCTCCATAAAACAATAATGTTTATTTTATCTTATTGTCGTAGGACCAAATTGGTGTTCTCCTTGTCCAAAACTCCACGATTTATAAATTTTACAAGATTTTCATATCTAAATATAAATCATCATTCATTGAATATTTTTTTTTAATAAAAAGACTGAATATAAAAGAAACCCAAAATAGCTTTGGATCCAGTGAATGATGAACGCTATTATCACCGATCAGATAAATATTCAATTTTATTAGCAAATTCGGCACAAAAAAGGTCTAAAATTAGTATGCTGACACATCATACATAAACATGAACCAAAACAATATTTTTGAAAAAATGCAAATAAGAAGCAAAATTGTAAGAGTAAGTATTCTATGAAACCGTCTACATATATCTGTGAAATGGACCGACCCGATATATACATAGAATACAAAGTAATATTTTTTATATAAATTTTTTTTTTTTGTCAAATTAGACAGGAACTCGTTTTACAAAATCGACTCCTAAAAATTTTTTATTGGAGTTTTGGTGAAATTGTAACAAGTAATAACCCATTTGCGAGGAAAATCTCGGTTCAATCCTAAATGTTTGAACACATTTCTGGTTCAGTCCTAAATGTTTGAACGTTCCCGGTTTGGTCCCAAATATTTTTCGAAAATTCTCGGTTCAGTCCTAAATGTTATTATATTTTCGGTTTGATCCCAAATGTTTCAAAAAGTTTTCAGTTAAGTTCTAAATGTTTTACGTTCCAGATTTCGTTCTAAATATTTTTCAAAATTTTTCGGTTTGGTTCTTCCATTTACAAACAAAGCGTGATAAAAAAACTTACAAAAAAAAAAAAGTTAAATAAAATAATAATAATAATAATAATAATAATAATAATAATAAAAATAAATGAACAATAATTTCTTCCAAATGAAAATATAATATAAATTATGCAAAATAAAATTATAGAATAAAAAAATAATTGAACCGTGAAATCTTATAGTTAAAAACATTATCAATCACAAACAAATAAACAAATGTTTTAGCAAATAACTAGTATTACTTATTTCACAAAATATTTGAAATTTTCAATAAATTTTTCAATAGAAGAATACTTATGGTTAACAATTAAGAAAATATAATGAATTATTTGACCACCGTTAAAGTAGTGATATGAAATTAAGTTTTATTTAATAGTAAATTTTTCTCAAATACTAATTATTTAAATTATAAAAAGAGTTTTAAAAAGATATATATCTTTTTCCAACCTCCAAATTTTTTCTTAAATATGCAAGCATCATGAATGAGAATATAACAAAATTAATAGAAATGTGAAATAAAAACTCTAATAAATTTGTGTTTTATTTACAACTTGTTTAATGTTAAATATATAATAAATAATATAAAAGTCAATCATAAATGATATAACACTACGCGGTGTTAGTTTTAACACACGAGTAGATGGAAGGATCAAACCGGGAAATTTTGAGAAATATTTGGCACAAAATCGGCAATGTAAAAATATTTAGGACTGAACCGAAAACTTTCAGAAAACATTTAGGACCAAACCGAAAACGTATAAACATTTAGGATTGAACCGGAAACTTTTGAGAAACATTTAGGACCAAATCGGGAACGTCCAAACATTTAATATTGAACCGGAATTTTGCCCCCCATTTGCCTACCGATTCTTTAGTCGAAAACGTGGAAATCTTCCTACCATTTTGCACCATCATTCGAAAATTCAAAACTTCAACTCGGAAGATATACAAATTTCACACTTGAATGTTATCAACTTTAGGTTCTAGTCCTCCATCAATTGCTCCTGTTGCCTCCCCATTCAATGAAACTATCAGTCCACAAGTGTTGCCTAGCCCGGTTCGCTCGGTTATGACCACAGTACGATGCCAAACCAGGCCATATAAAAACCCCATCCTTCTATTTATGGGCTCACTAATGGTTGTGTTTCCCATTTTGTATATAGATACTATAGTGGAAAAAAGACATGAAAATGGAGAAGATTGCCATACTGGTCTTTCATGGTTTCACAACTAACATAGTGACAGTTAGTCCTGGCCAAGGGCCGGGTTGGACCCGGACCCGGACCCGGACCGGAACCGGCCCGTGGTTAACGGGCACAGTTAGACCTGGCCAGTTGGACCCGGAACTGGACCGAAACTGGCCCGTGGTCAATTGGCCGGTTAACCTGGTCAACGGGTCCAACTCGGAACCGGGACCGGACCGGCCACTAGGCGGTCCGGTCCTGGTTTTCCCTTTGGAAAACCGCCGACCCGGCGGGTTGGCCGGTTCAACCCGGCGGGTCCGACCCTCCGGGTTCGCCGGGTTGACCCAGCGGATTTACCTTTTTAAAATAATATTTTAATTTTATTTTAAATAATATATATTTGATATTCATACATGGATGAGATTTGAACCCAAAACCAAATGATTTTTGGTTTTCATTCTTGCTACTAGGCCAAGTGTTAATTTGTTAATATTTTGTGATTGAATATAATTAAATGTAATAATATTTTTTATACAAGATGTTTAAAGTTTAAATGTAATATATTTTTTATTGAAATAAATAGAGTTTTTAATTGAGATAAATAGAGTTTTTAATATAAGATGTTGAAATATAATATATATTTTTATTGAATAAATATAATAAATTTTTTATTGATATATATAATTTTTAATATAAGTTGTGAAAAGTTGAAATGCAATATATTTTTTATTTAATAAATATATATATATTTTTTATTGAACTAGATAAAGTTTTTAATATACAATGTTGAAAGTTGAAATGCTATATATTTTTTATTGAATAAATGTAATATTATAAGATGTTAAAAATTGAAATATAATATATTTTTATTTAATATATGTATTAGCTTTTTATTGAGATAATGAAATATTTGATAGAGTTTTTAAAGTTCAATTTTACAAGTTTTTTTATTTTTTTATTTTTAAAAAAACAAGGGTCGAACCGGACCCGGAACCGCCGGTTAACCGGACCCGGAACCGGACACGGGCGGGCTGGTTAAGGGTCGGCCTATTGCCGACCCGGCCCCGGCCCGTGGCCAGGTCTAGTGACAGTTATAACGGAAAATCCGTGACACATTTAAGAAGCGAGGCACGACCTTGGTGTCTACAGACATGCCAGGAAATCCCTTTTCACCGAGGTCCATGCCATGGACATTAGCCGTTCCTCTTGATATGCTCCTTTTTTAAGACACTCTTTAAAAAGAAAGTAATGTATTCAAGTGAACTACGAAACAGCCATTCATATTATCTGCTATATGACACAATTTCTTCATACATCTATTGCTAAAAGATTACCTACACTCTAGGGTACTATTCCCCTGAGTGTACTTCATGGGGTATTTAACTGTGAATATGATAATTCTTGTGTGAAGACAGACAAGAAAAACTCATATAACATGTAGCGTAAACACGAACTAATGATCATAATGTTGATGAAAAAGGTGCATTGATCGACCAAACACCTGTACAAGCTCCCCTCCCACCCTCTACAAGCATTTTCATCACTAGTGAGATGACAAGAGAGCTATCAAATTCTCAGATTGAGATCTAAATTTACCAAAAATGTGAATACTATAGTCACAAAGCTCTATAATCAAATTGGCGAGAACCTTGAATTGCATCAGTTTGTCAGTTCTATCCATTGGTAGGCTCAGATGTGTGGCTCTGACTTTTCTACCTTGCTTTCTTTGTTATGAATCGCAAACATCTTTCGTGGATTCCACATCCATGCTAGTTCTGCTTTTCTTATTTCTACGATCCTGCAAGTGGCGAAAAATTGGAAGGTTTCTTATAGATGGTTCGGATTTCAGGGGACCACAATTTCAGTGAAGAAGGTGAGAATAAGTTCAGGTTAATTTTGCGATCTTTGCTCTTGGAAGTGATTGAAGTCATGGATAAAACTCACCTCGCGATAAGGGAACTCATCGGCTTCAAGCATCCGTACGACCTGGCTCATTTTGGGCCGTTTCTCCGAATCTGGATCCACACACCTAAGAGCAACTAGAAGTGCGCGTTTCAAGGCACGTATCGAGGGCCCTGGTTCAAGACTAGAGTCCACAACTTCCTCTGCTCTCCTGCTGCCTACCATCATTTTAAGCCATTCAACAAGATTAACCTGTAACACAGACATCCGGAATTTATTTGCAAAAATACTTGGTATCTCGACAAATGAAAACTGATGTAGATTATTGACCTCATTTGCAGGACGTCCATAATCCACTGGATCTCTTCCTGTAACAGCTTCCAGCAGCAGAACACCGAAACTATAAACATCACTCTTTTCATTCAGCAAGCCACTATTTGCATATTCTGGAGCCACATAGCTGACATTCAAAAGTTTAGTTTTATGGTAAAACCACGGGAAAATATAATTAGAAAAAAGAAACCAAATGAAAGGAAACTAAGTGTGTATACCCGAATGTTCCCATCACTCTTGTTGTTACGTGGCTTTCCCCAGATCCCAACAACTTAGCCAATCCAAAATCAGAAATCTTAGCGTTGAATTGATCATCAATCAAGATATTGCTAGATTTTATGTCACGGTGAATAACTTTTGGTTCAATAGCTTCATGTAAATAGGCAAGCCTGAAAAAGCAACATGAGTTGATATTCAGAAGGTGAATGATTCTTCTTCATTCCAAGTAGCTTTACACCAACGTAGAAGTCATCAATGAGTTTCACTTTAGCATGATTCAAGTTGAGAGCATACCAAATTTAACAGATTAGTAATTGTTTTAAAAGTCCAGATGGTAACATAAGCATGCTAATTGACGTTTACTAGATGATCTACTTACGCTTTGGCAGTACAGAGCATAACCTTCATTCGGGCCTCCCAAGTGAGTGTACCATGTTGTCTCATAGCCCCATGAAGCCATTGTTCCAAGTTGCCGTTATTGACATACTCATACACAAGCATCCTACACAGAAGAAACATCTCAACTAAATAGAACAAATCCCGACAGTAAAAAGTGGCTAAAAAGTATATGCCAGAGAGGAAGTTAACCTGTGAACCCCTTCTATACAGTAGCCAAGAAGCCGCACAAGATTCTTATGTCTAACGTGGCCAATGGCTTCAACTTCAACTCTAAATTCTTTCTCCGCTTGGCCACTGCAACACAATTTGGTATTCAAAATGGTAACGATAGAAGCTTCATGATCAAATGTTCAAAATTTCAGGGAAGTTGGAAGCATAAGCCATACTCACAGATTGTTAAGAAGCTTCTTGACTGCTACCTCCGTCCCATTGACCAATCTTCCTCGATAAACAACCCCATAACCACCTTCCCCAATAACATACTCCGCAGAGAAGCGGTTTGTCGCACTTTCAAGATCTCTAAGTGTGAACCAATGGCCCCACCCTAGATGAGATGCTTCCGGCAGACCAACTAAAGGAGATGCCATTGCAAGACCATATGGCGATAAAGATTGTTTAATGACATTCCCAGAACTTCCTTCCTCTCCGGACTGAGAACTACATGCTCTTTCATGATGATACAATGAACTACACTGGCTGATGTTATCAACATCACTTGATTTACTTCTTCCCAAATAAACTAGCATCTTCTCTGAGTTTTTATCACTTGATTTATCATTTACCGTTAAGGATACACAATCGTGAGGATCATGCATACTTTGTTCCCCCACTCTATCAACCCGTATGTCTTTCGAAATAAAAGGGATTTGCGAGAGAGAATTATTGTCCCCATTTCTTTGAGATTTTCTCCGAAACATGATCCATATAGATAAGATCCCAAGGATTAGAACTATAAAAGCGCCGACACATATTCCAATCAAAACCCACAGTTTCAGAGAACCATATTTCTTCGACAGTTCAGAGTTCAAACTTTCTGACGACATTTTCCTAAAGTCGGATGCGAGACAAAAGTTGTTCTTTGTTCACTACGTTCTGGGTGAGAAGTTAATCCACTGAATCCTGGATCCAAGATATAAGCCACATAACCAAAGAAGCATCAAATGATAAACTACACCCATTATTTTAAGGAAACACAGTGATGGATTTTATATCTAATATAACACTCAAAATCCTGGCATCAGCATAGTAATTATTTATCTTAGCATATAACTAGTGCTAGATTCAACAAATTCATGGCAAGACAAGAAAAATAGCACCAGAATTCAATGGTAAACATAGCAAGATATTTTAACATACTTTGTTCCAGAGTTTCCAAAGAAAAAGGAAGAAAATATTTTATTTAAGCATCAAGTTTCAGAGAGATATCAAGCAAATGTCAAGACTCGAGACCAAAATGCAACTAATATCATAAGAGAAATACAATATACACAGATACCCACGAGCCCACATGACTAAATCTAACCCCAAATCTGAATAGATAAGGCATGTGAGAAAGCAAAATCAAGTAAAACGTGGCGTATAATCCAAGCAAAAGAGAGATAAAGAAAGAGTCATTAACCAAAAATTAAAAAAAAAAAAAAAAGAAATAAAGATTTTACCTTTCGCACTGATCTGAACTCAACCCCCTAGATCTTCCTCTTCGAGAAGCCAAATAGAAAGAGGCAAACAAGGGGCCCTTCTTATCAGCAACAAACGTTCAATGAGCATAGATATGCCAAGACAGAGATGAAATGCGGGAAACCCACCAAAGATAAAAACTAAAACAACAGTAACCGAAGAGGGATTTCAGAGGCGTATTCCACAAGCAGAAGGGTGGTGTTAGCCAGCTGTTAGCCAAAGAAAAATCACAATAAATTGTAAAAATCAGGTGAATGACAACTCAAAGTTTCTCAAAACAATGCCAGACAAAAATGTAATCTTTACAAGGGCGGGGCGAACCGATTGGAAAGAATGAAAGAAATAGAAGGGATGTGTGTAATAAAGGCAGAGTTGGGTGAAATGGTAGGTGGGGCTGTGTGAAGTGAATGAGGTGAGATGCACATAAAAAAAAGCTGGAAAGGAAGCTTGGTTCGCAAATGCAATGGAGGAAGAGAGAAGAGTGTGCGTGTGTGCCAGGGTGTGTGGGTGCGTCGCGCGTGTGTGTGTGTGTGTGTGAATATAGTGAAGGAAAAGCAACAAAAATATAAGCTTGCAAGTAAGCATATAGTCCACGGAAGATTTAGAAATACCACTTTTAAAAAATAATCTTTATTTGTTATATTACCAAAATATCTCTACTAAATAAATTATTAAAACATTTTTATTCGGGACAATTCATAAATATATCTCTGTATCTTTTCCATTTTCCGTATTATATCCCTTTCACCTTTCATGTTCCAAATATATCCATGATTTATTAAATAGTTTCTTGAATTTGTCCTTAAAACTAAATAATGCACATTTTACCCTTTATTTCTCTATTTAAAATTTAAAGTCTTAATCTCATCATGCTTCCGTCAGTAAATTAAAGCAGAATACCTCTTTGAAAACACTGTTGCCGGGTTATGTCCACCGGGTTTTATAGGTTGTTCATCACAACCAAACCACGCGATCGCAATCGATGGTTCCTGTCACAGACTCCTTCAGCAGCAGCTAGCACAGCCCTATTTCGTTTCCTACCTTATGGCGTATAGTAAAAACTTAATTTTTTAAATAAAATAACATGATAGAGAAGAGCTTCGAAAATTTATTCAGACAACATATTATTACATAAATCAACCTCCTTTGACGAGGAGGAGATAACTTGTTTAGATACTTATAGTAGCCTTGTTCTTGAAATACATACAAGTAAAAACTTAATATAATAGAAAGAGAAATATTACAATGTTTTATTTGTAAGAAAACTGAAGGAAATGATCGATATCTTCAGCTTCCTTAAAATCCTGTATTTATAGCCGAAGTTCCACTCGTTTCACCGAGAAACTTCAGAGAATCTTACAGCTGTCTTGAATTCTTTATGTCATTATTGATGGTATCTTTTGCTAGTGGGAGTCACATGCCCGATGGCATCTTTTACTAGTGGAGGAGTCACATGCTAGACCTTTTCTTTTAGATTTATTCTCCTCACATGTCTTCTTTATTGTTGTCGGGACATCTTTTGCTTTTGCAGTGGGCCCCTGGGAAAATGCGGTTTTGGTGGTCCCTGTCCACCTTTGATTGTCTCGGAAAAATCTTTTCGATCCGTTCGGGGTTTGAAGGTTTTTCCGAATTCTGGATCCTTCTGGTTTGGACATTATGGGCAGATATTCTCTGACCATCTTCCGATATGAGCCATGTTACAAAATTTTCGGCGAGTTTCTTTACTCCCCAGCAGCTTGTTGTTCCACAAAAAGTTTCTCTTCTTTTCGAAGAGTTCTTCCGCAAAAGCCGTAGTTTTTCCTGTCATTGTGTTTAACATGAATGATCCGTTCACAGAATTTTGATAAAATTTGAACGAAAACTTGACTTTATCCATCTCGGTGAGACAAACCCAAATACCCCATGCTCTTCTGGTTGAAATTTTATTTTCTCCCAAAGGTGGACACCAATGGTATTTCTTCAGATATAGGATCCTTGATAAATCTTTGATTATTCATGTCAGGTCTCCTTAGCTTGATGAAATGAAAGGGCTCGTGTGATCCTTTTCCTGTTGGTTCTGGAGCTGCACTAAAGAAGTATAACTCGAGCACATCTCCTCTAGACAAATGATCATTATTTGCCCATGTTTTTTGGACTGCTTTTTGAATCCATTTTGGTAGTTGTGATATTTTCTGGAAGCCTGGTGAAGTTGTATAAACTGAGGCTAGAGCCCCAAATTCATACCATAGCTTTACATCCTTAGGATTAACATTGTTTTTTAGCCAAATCCTTGGATATATTCCTGCAACATCAACCCTGCAAGTGATCGGGTTGATTTCACTTCTTGTACTTAATTTCTCACATCTTTGTTGATAAACCTGAAATGGAGAAATTACAGCTGGGTTAGTATCAATCTTAGATTTGTCCTTGTCAGTGTGGGGCCTAAGATTGATCTATTCCTCTTTTACCCCAGATGCGGAGGGTTGACTTGATGAGTTATCATCATCAATTGTTGCTTTATCTAGATCATCAAAAGTTGATGATAGATTAGCGCTTGTTTCTTGAGTCTTAGAATCCTCAACATATTGTTTTACAACTGGTGGCTGTATTTCTTGTTCTTGTAAAACCAATGGTTTTAACATTTTTTGTTTTTGAGAAACCAGTGGTTTTTCTATGGCACGCATAATTGGCCTTTGAATAACAGCCCATAGTTGAGTTTGAGCTTGCATACATCCTGTGATTCGATTGGATACTTTTGTTGGAAAACGGTGTTCAGATCAATCAGAATTGATACCCGGTGCAGCGAAAGTTTTAAAATTTTATATGGAACGATTCCATATCATGGGTATCAAAACTTTACGATTAAATTGTGCGTGTAAAAATTAAATAACAATTAAATTTTTACCTTGAATCTCGAAACGAGATTATGGACACCAACAGATAACTCTGCTCTTGTTGTATATCCCAGGAACTGATGGACGAACAATTCTTCAATCAGGTCCACGAACAGAATTCGAATCCCTATGATAGATTGCACTAGAAAATCTATCAGAAGTTTCTACGAAGAGAATTAACGAATTTGATCCGTTAAACCAGACTGCAAATTCAAAATTCACAGACTGGATTTTAAAGAGAAAAACACAAAGAGGGGGGCGGCCACTCTAGGTCTCAAAACCCTAGTGTTCAAAAATTATGAGACTTGTGTCTAATTTCTGCACTGCAATAACTTATTTATAATGTGGGCTGCTAACAGCTTAGGGCCCATTAGTCATAAGTTAAAGCCTGACAAGCAAAGCCTGCATATTCAGAAATTAATATAAAATTCATCGTGACTCAGATTGATAAACCAATTTCACCAATGTGCACAGAAATCATTTCTGCATCTTTTAAAGTCAAGATAAATTTTCTGAATCCGAATTCAGTGATTTCCAAAAATGCCCATCCCTATGTCATTTTAGGAAATCTTACTCTTCTACTCTGATATAAGAAGTCCTACTTCTTTGTTCATTAAATTTAACTCTTTAAATTTAAATATCTCAACGGGAATTAGAAATCCAATACTTGTGTGACCCTCAATGGTTCAGGGATACAGCTAGCCGTGGGCTCACAACTCCTTGCGACTAGGAACAACAATTTCCGACTTGCCCATCGAATCATGGTAAGAGCGCCTAGCAACATCGCCCCATGATTCCCTAGGTATCACTGATAGTGCCTGCAAGAACCAATAGATTTTGGTTAGCGTACAGTATGGTCCCTTCATCCATATATCCCGATCGAATCAACAACTATTGGTAAATCAAGAGTCGTTCGAGATTCGATAACTATGCAATGCATCTTGAAGATCAAATAGTGACATCGCATGTGCTACTAAGAAACCATTTCTTAAAACACATCATGTACTCTGGCCAGAGATTCGTCACACTAATATCTCCTCAGATTGCATAGGATATCCACACTCGCAAGTATGTGGTGAATCCTTGACAACAAAGCATCGACTCCTATATGTGTCGTAACTGTACCCAATCCCGACACCTGATGACCCCAATAGAATCGGTAAACGAGTCAAAGTACAGTACTAGCATATAGAGTCTCAATGATGTTTCAAGTAGTAAGGACTAATGGTGTACAACCAAAACCGCGGACTTTATCCACTCGATAAGTGATAACCACTTGGAAAGTCCGGATAGGGTAGTTCGATCATTCATCGTATGAATATCCATTTGCATGCTTTGAACATCTCTATGTTCCATACCAATGAAACGTGGTACTCGGCATCGCAAATGCTAGTCTTAATCTCGAGCGATCCTTATCCTTATTAACGGACGGCTCAATCGACTAGGAACTGTTTAGAATATACAGTGACTATAAGATGTGTTTCATGATAGCCATCCCCATGTGCCACCACATCTTACATACACTATAGTATATTCAAGGTCTTCATCTAAATATCTTATAGTATGTCACAACATAATAATATGAT
Source organism: Henckelia pumila (assembly GCF_033568475.1). Lineage (NCBI taxonomy): Eukaryota > Viridiplantae > Streptophyta > Magnoliopsida > Lamiales > Gesneriaceae > Henckelia > Henckelia pumila. Next base: position 145,149,312 of record NC_133120.1, read on the forward strand.
AAAAGATAAAGTAAATGCCATTATAAAAGTGTAAATTATATTAAACAAAAGATTGTTTATACATAGAGTCATAAAAGCCCTTAGCCACAAGTTGGCTTACCGGGCACCCACTCTTTCAATCTCCCACTTGCCCTAAAGCCAACTAGTCATACTACGTAGTCCCATTGCTTCGCGATGTTTGTCAAATAATGGTCCTGGCAAGGGCTTAGTAAGTGGATCAGCGATATTGTCTGCAGAGGCCACTCTCTCGACAGTGATGTCTCCTCTTTCCACGATCTCCCGGATGATGTGGTATTTCCTCAGTATGTGTTTGGATCTTTGATGAGACCTTGGTTCCTTTGCCTGAGCAACGACACCAGTGTTGTCGCAGTACACCGGGACTGGACCAACAGATTCTGGAATCACACCCAACTCTTGGATGAATTTCCTCATCCAAACCGCCTCTTTAGCAGCAACTGATGCTGTAATGTATTCTGCCTCAGTGGTGGAATCCGCTGTGGTGTCTTTCTTGGAACTCTTCCAAGAGACAGCACCGCCATTGAGTATGAACACAAATCCAGAGGTTGATTTTGAGTCATCCACGTCACTTTGGAAGCTAGAGTCGGTGTCGCCTTCCAACTTCAATTCTCTTCCACCATAAACCATGAATATATTCTTAGTTCTTCTCAAGTACTTAAGAATATCCTTCACGGCTTTCCAATGCATTTGACCTGGATTGGCTTGATATCTTCTCGTGACGCTCAGAGCATAGGCCACATCCGGTCTAGTAGATATCATCCCATACATGATACTACCTATGGCTGACGCATATGGTATATGTGTCATTTTCTCTATCTCTTCGTCAGTCTTGGGACACATAGACTTGGATAGAGAAACTCCATGACACATAGGTAGATGTCCTCTCTTGGACTCATCTATTGAATACCTTTTCAATATAGTGTCGATGTAGGTTGCTTGAGTGAGTCCTATCATTCTCTTAGATCTATCTCTATAGATCTGTATCCCTAGAATATAGGATGCCTCACCCAAATCCTTCATCGAGAATCTACCTGATAACCATATCTTTGTTGACTGCAACATCCCTACGTCATTCCCAATGAGTAAGATGTCATCAACATAAAGTACTAAGAATGTCACAACATCCTTAACTACTTTCTTGTACACGCACGGTTCCTCCGGGTTCTTGATGAAACCAAAATCCTTTATTGTTTCATCAAATTTCTGGTTCCAACTTCTTGATGCTTGTTTGAGACCATAATGGTTGTGTATCCCTCAGGCTGCATCATATAGATATCCTCCTTAATGTTTCCATTAAGGAATGCAGTCTTCACATCCATTTGCCATATCTCATAGTCATACCAAGCAGCTATGGCAATAAGGATTCTTATGGACTTGAACATTGCAACTGGTGAAAAGGTTTCATCATAGTCAACTCCTTGTCTTTGAGTATAACCTTTCGCCACCAATCGTGCCTTGTAGGTCAATACCTTACCATCAGGCCCAAGCTTTCTCTTGTAGATCCATTTACACCCTATTGGAACAATTCCATCGGGAGGATCTACTAAAGACCAAACTTGGTTTGTATGCATCGAATCTATTTCCGACTGCATAGCTTCAAGCCATAAATTTGAATCCGCATCAGAAATTGCTTCCTTGAAGTTTCTTGGATCACATCCAACGTCGGGTTCATCTTGATCCCCTTCAAGAAGAAAACCATATCTAATAGGAGGCCTAGAAGTCCTCTCGGATCTTCTAGTAATAGGCGTGTCAATCAATGGTTCCTGAGGTGTAGGATCATTATTTTGTATCTTGGGTTCTTCTCGAATTTCTTCGAGTTTCATCATCTTGCCTTTCTTATCCAATAAGAACTCCTTCTCCAAGAAGGTGGCATTCCTTGAAACAAACACTTTTGTTTCAGTAGGATGATAGAAATAATATCCGATTGAATTCTTCGGATACCCTACAAAATAACATAAGGTGGATCGACTATCCAACTTATCTCCCACTGTCTGCTTTTTGTAAGCAGGACATCCCCAAATCCTCAAGTACGAATACTTAGGAGCTTTGCCATTCCATAACTCGTATGGTGTTTTGTTCACTGCTTTAGTGTGAACGTTGTTCAACAACAATACCGCCGTTTCAAGAGCATAGCCCCAAAACGAAGGTGGGAGCTCAGTGAAGCTCATCATGGATCGAACCATGTCCAACAAAGTTCGATTACGACGCTCCGAAACACCATTAAGCTGAGGTGTCATAGGAGGAGTCCACTGAGAGAGAATCCCATTCTCTTTTAGATAGCTCAAAAACTCGGTACTCAAGTATTCTCCACCTCGATCTGATTGAAGTGCTTTAATCCTCTTACCTAGTTTGTTTTCTAATTCAGCCTTGAATTCTTTGAACTTTTCAAATGATTCAGACTTATATTTCATCAAATATAAGTACCCATACCTAGAATAATCATCAGTAAAGGTAATAAAGTAGGTGTGACCAAATTTTGTACCAATACTAAATGGTCCTCAAACATCCGTATGGATCAAATCCAATAGATTTTGACTACGCTCAGGTTTTCCTTTGAAAGGAGATTTAGTCATTTTTCCTTTCAGGCAGGACTCACAAGTAGGTAGAGAGTTAATATCAGACATATCAAACATGCCCTCTCCCACTAGCTTGTTCATCCTCCTTGATGAAATATGACCTAGCCTAGCATGCCAAAGGTTTGCCGGGTTTTGACTATCGATTTTTCTTTTGTTCGTTGTTATCGGTTTATCAACATAATTTATTGGAACGTCTTTTAATTTTAAGTTATATAGATCGTTTTCAAGTTGTCCATTTCCAATCAAACATTTATTCTTGTAAATATTGCAAATCTCATTCACAAAATTGCAAGAAAAACCATCTCTATCAAGCATAGAAACAGAAATAATGTTTTTAATCAAGTCTGGAACAAATAAAACATCTCTCAAAAGTAACTTAAAATCGTTCTGCAAAATTAAATAAACGTCTCCCACAGCTTTGGCTTCAACTCTAGAACCATTTCCGAGCCTCAGCTGGGTCTCACCCATTCTAAGCTTGCGACTTCTTGTCATCACCTGCAAATCATTGCAAATGTGAGATCCACATCCGGTATCCAATACCCAAGAAGTAGTATTAAGTGAAACATTTATTTCAATATAAAACATACCCTTCGCAGTTCCCAACTGCTCTAGATATTCCTTGCAGTTACGTTTCCAATGACCGGGTTTCTTGCAGTGATGACAAACATCCTTGGACTTTTCCATGTTTGAAGCCTTTGTCTTGTTCTTCTTCTCGGGTCCGGTTTTCTTTGATGGGGCAGAACGTTTCTTACCCTTTGTACTTGGCCCCTTCTTAGCAGAAGAAGAGGAGCCCACCAAGAGAACCGGTTTATCCTTCTTTAAAGTGGCTTCATAAGTTACAAGCATATTGACCATCTCTTCAAGGGAGGCCTCTATCTTGTTCATATTGAAATTCACCACAAAACCGTCAAACGATGAAGAAAGAGAGAGAAGTAATAAGTCCACATTGAGTTCATGCTCCAATACCAAATCAAGCGTTACCAACTTCTGAATGAGCCAAATCACGCGTACCCCATGATCACGGACAGAAGTCCCTTCACGCATGCGACACGTCATTAACTCTTTTACAGTAGCGAACCTTTCAGCTCTCGATTGAGCCCCAAAAAGTTCTTTGAGTTGTACGTGAATGTCAGCAGCATTCACGGTATCCTCAAATCGCCTCTGGAGTTCATCAGACATCGAAGCTTGCATATAGCATTTGGCCTTGATATCATGGTCCCACCATTTATCAAGTTTGGCCAACTCTTCCGGACTTATATCAGCTGGTTCTTCCTTCGGAGGAGATTTTTCTAACACGTAGAACATCTTCTCCGAGGTCAAGACAATCTTCAACTTACGGAACCATTCCGTATAGTTTGCGCCAGTCAGTTTATTTTGTTCGAGAATAGAGAATAGTGGATTGCGCGAATTCATCTTAATGAAATACTGAAAAGAAACAGACAATAATCAGTGATTGTTTAATTAATTTACTAAGACATAAAATAGGCGAAATTTATTTTATGAATCTCACTCCCACTATTTTAACGATTTTACTACCCTCTAGTGAAAACGGAAAACTGTTTTCCTTAGTGGGAACATGGAGTCCAATTGACAAACTATGGTCCCGAATAATATCAGCCAACCATAATTTTCAAAAGGTAGAGCCCAATTGCTTCCAAAGCAACCTCCACGTTTTTAGCTCATGTCCAATAAGGGCCCAATAATATGACGCCGTTTATTGTGACATGTCAAGATGACCTATCAATATTAAATTGTGATGGACGGTCGCCATGTGAATCCCCAATAATATGAGCAAATCCCATGGGAGTTCCACCCAACTTACAACATGTGTCGATCCAATGTACAGCTTTTCGACGAACGAGCCCCCCCAATAATATGAGCCGGACCGTATCCGCGGGTAGCATCTCATACATTGATCGTTGATGGAAGGTAGGAACATTTAAACAATATTTAAATTCCCTTTTAATCTTGATATCAATTTTAAATCATATTTAAAATGAGGGATTTTAATTTTGAAAATTTGTCTCATCTTTCATTTTATGTATGCTTGCGGGATTCATACAATTTAGTCTAAAACATGCATACATCAATAATATCATATATTATTTAGGATGATCGATTCCATTTCTAATCGACCCGTGGTTGCCAATCACGAGTCTAAGTCCAATCCTAGGTAATATGGAAGTATGCAATGCAATCCTATTACATTGAGCTTCCAATTTACATTTTTTCAATCTTTATTATCTGCTGGGCCCACCTTCGTCTTCAAATCTTCATCTACCACTAAGTATAATGTATTTACAATAAATAACAATGACAAGTAGGGGGTACATTTTAAGGGGTGGGAACGGGCCATAAACCAGGCCCACTTTTATTACATATGACAATTCATATTGGGCCACAAACCAGACCCATTAATAAATCCAACAACAATAAAAACAAATGTAAATTCCCTAACATACACCTACAAAATTGGTCATGGTAATCGATCATCCTTATCCAATAATATTTAATTCAAAATTAATTTATTGGATAACATGCAATGACAATTAAATTAAAAAAGGATAAAATCATATTCCATATATAAAATCTTATTTTACATACAAAATCATATTTTACCTTTTTATCAAATAAAATCATATTTTACATATAAAATCCAATTTTATACATAAAATCATATTTTACTCAATATTTCCATAAGATCATATCTTATCATCAATTGTACCAAAAATAATTAATTTCATAAAATCTGATTTAACGGATAAAATCTATAAATTTTCCAAAAATTCAAATTTATCCAAAAATCAATTTTAAAATTTTCGGACTCGAACAATTCGATCCGACGCCTCGTGGACTAATCAAAAACAATTTTCGATCGGACCAAAAATAGAATTTTAACATATTAAAATTTTAATTAAAAATAAAAATTAATTTTCCCGGGCCGCCCGGGACGATCCCGGGCAGCCCGTCGCTGCCCCTTGGGCAGCGATGGACTCGCTGCCCTTGGGCAGCGACGTTCGCTGCCCCGGGTTTGCCCATCAATTTTAAATTTTTAAAATCCTTTTGTTTCAAAAAACCAAGGCTTAAAAATTTTGTACAATCGATTAATTTAATCGCTTGATCTGGGCAACCTGGCTCTGATACCACTGTTGGAAAACGGTGTTCAGATCAATCAGAATTGATACCCGGTGCAGCGGAAGTTTTAAAATTTTATATGGAACGATTCCATATCATGGGTATCAAAATTTTACGATTAAATTGTGCGTGTAAAAATTAAATAACAATTAAATTTTTACCTTGAATCTCGAAACGAGATTATGGACACCAACAGATAACTCTGCTCTTGTTGTATATCCCAGGAACTGATGGACGAATAATTCTTCAATCAGGTCCACGAACAGAATTCGAATCCCTCTGATAGATTGCACTAGAAAATCTATCAGAAGTTTCTACGAAGAGAATTAACGAATTTGATCCGTTAAACCAGACTGCAAATTCGAAATTCACAGACTGGATTTCAGAGAGAAAAACACAGAGAGGGGGGCGGCCACTCTAGGTCTCAAAACCCTAGTGTTCGAAAATTATGAGACTTGTGTCTA